>NC_140923.1:1473647-1661147 GCF_045865225.1 Trachurus japonicus | reverse complement strand
TTATTCCAACATGTAATTAGTACAAAATAATGGTATCAAATATGCTCAAAGGTTATAAAAGTTGTTCATCAAAGTTATAAGAAAAATCCCATCAAAGTATCAGAATAACTCCACAAGACGATCAGAGTAGACTGAGCTTTAGTGCAGTAGAGTTTACGCCGCTAAGAAAAAATGGACATAAACCCGAGTAGAGCCTGTTCCGGACCAGACTAAGTTCTTATCTCTTTGTCTTCGCTTTTTATTTACGATCAAGGTCCTCCCTTCTACTCAAATGACGGTTGACGATGATGGTTCGACTACAATCTGCCCCGCTGATTTGTTCAACTAATATTATACAACATCACACGATGCAAATCCCCGCCTTCATCATAATAACAAATTTAAAATATAGACAAAGTTAGAAGATCATTTCATTAGTGCAGCAAGTAGGCATCCTGCTAGATCTTCTTCTCAGCTAGTAGGGTTAGGGGTATCGGGGTATCGGGGTAAATGTGCGTGGTGTTCATGATGATGCAGATGTTGTCTGCATGACGTTTGTTACAGTAATACTATGTTGTTGTTGTTCTGGCACTGTACTGTTTTTATGTTTTGGGACTCTGGATGGAAACCAGCACTAGCTGCTACAATCCGCCACATTTACATGTTTTTATATGTCCATTAATGTGCACTGTCCCACCCAAATAAACCAATAAATAAAATAAATAAATAAATGATGGTCTTATTCAGATTCCCTGGTTCCCTCCAAACCCGGCGACGAGCCCCTGAGGCGTTCCGGTCGTCTGTTCGGCGGGCTGATCAAAGACGTGAGTCGGCGTTACCCTCAGTACCTCAGTGACATCCGAGACGCCCTGAACCCCCAGTGCATGGCCGCCATCATCTTCATCTACTTCGCTGCTCTGTCGCCGGCCATCACCTTCGGGGGGCTGCTGGGTAAGTCTGGACTCCACTGGTTGGTTCAACTGGGTTAAAATGGATGATTGAAGATGTTTGGGATGTGTCAGTTGAACAGGTGTGTATGTCAAGCCATTTTAACATCTAACAGCCAGACTGGATGTGTGTTGTAGATCTCTGTAATTCAGTTTTACCTCTTGTCAAAAACAACATTTCAGATCCACAACTACGTTCTTCCTTCACTGTAACCGTTCATGTGTATGGGGTTTGTCATTACAGATATCTACAATTCAGTTGCAGATATCCACTATGTGAATTACAGATATCTGGAACTGAATTACCACTAGTACTAATTCCAGTTACAGATATCTACAACGTCATTTCTCCTAGTCAAAACTTAATTACAGATATCTGAACAGGGACATGTAGATATCTTTAATTGAGGTGAATTAAAGATATCTAGAACTGGAATTATGACTAGTCAGAATCACATTGTAGATATCTGTAACTGGAAATAGTACTAGTGGTAATTCAGTTACAGATATCTGTAATTCACATAGTGGATATCTGCAGCTGAATTGTAGATATCTGTAATGACAAACCCCATACACATGAACGGTTACAGTGAAGGAAGAACGTAGTTGTGGATCTGAAATGTTCTTTTTGACAAGAGGCAAAACTGAATTACAGATATCTACAACACACATCCAGTCTGGCTGTTAGATGTTAAAATGGCTTGTTGACATACGGGTGTTTCTCTGTCCCTCCACACAGGAGAGAAAACTGAAGGTCTGATTGGCGTGTCGGAGCTGATTGTTGCCACGGCGATGCAGGGCATAGTGTTCAGCGTGCTGGGCGCTCAGCCTCTGCTGGTGATCGGCTTCTCTGGACCGCTGCTGGTGTTCGAAGAGGCCTTCTACACTGTGAGCTCTGTTCAGCCTCTATCAACACACCATAAAACACATTTTATCTTCTTATCCAACCTCCATCTTCGTGGCGTTCCACATGAAACAGTCCAAAGTCAGGGTCACCAGAGCTTTTCCAGAGCTTTCAGCTACAGTTTCTGGGGTTTCCTTCTTTTTTTATTTTGCCTTTATTTAACCAGGAATAATCCCATTGAGAATCAGAATCTCTTTTGCAAGGGGGTCCTGGCCAAGAGAGCAGCACAGTACATCCACATCAAGTACACATTTGGAATACAACAACAAAACAAACATAAAAACAGTTAAAACAGTTTGGCAAATCACATCATTACATTATAATCAGCAGCTGCGTTCGGTGAGAGAGCATGTGCAGCAGCAGTCAAATAGTTTAAAATCTTCCATACTTGGGAGGTAATCTGTAGTTTATAGCAGGACGAGGGTGTGAATGCTTTAAGGCACTTTCCCCAAAGACAGTCTGGGTACGAGATTATCAATCTATGGAGCCTGAGACGACAGCTGCTGGTGTTGGCTTTAGGAGCCAAGAGAGAACATGAATAAGGAGGAAAGTCAATCAATTTGTTTATTTCGGGCATGTCAATTTAAATAATCATCATCACACTTCATCTTGGTTCAAATAATACAATACACATGGCCGAAAGGGAAAGCGGGAGAAGCAAAAGCTTATCTAGTCCCGCCCCCATTAAACACAGGACGGCCTCATAAAGAAAACAATAGCAGTGTTCCCATCTACGATTATGCAGAGAAGGCCGGCCAACACTGTCATGATGAGTATTAAAACCTAAATCTGTTACAAATCTTAATGCTGCATTAATGTTTTAATGCCACCGTGTAACCTATGGATGTGAAGCTGGTGGTTGTAGATGAAGAGGTGACGGTGTTTCTGGTCAGAGATGGTCCTGGCCTGACTTCTGGATTGAATGCTAAAGCTGGACTGCACCAACAAGACTTGGGCCCAATTCCGATTCTATTTTTCATCCCTACCCCTACCCCTAGCCCTTACCCTTGCCCTTGAAACGGAGCTACAAGGAGTAGGGAACCCCTACGAATTGGGACACCACTTCAACAATCACATGCGTCATCAGTCGTCTCTGCTGGCTTTCACATAAGCAGATGTGACGAGCTTTTGTCACAAATCCTCTATTCAAAACCACGTTAACTTAATAAAATAAAATAAAATTTAATGAAGAATGATTGGTTCATTGTAAAACATTTATTTATTGATGTAAATGTGGTGATTTCTGTATAGGCTACAGATCCCCCAGTGCTGCTTCTGTGTCCAAAACACATGAAGCTTCACTTTTAATTCAAACAAATTAATGCGACAATTGTTACATTTCATCAATGAGACGAGCATTTATCTCCTAAAAAGAATGTAACTACGCGGCGGTAAACCTTTAAAACCCTGCGGGTAAGTTAATTAGCGGTCGTCTTTTCTACCGGGACGAGGTCGGGAGGTTGGCCGGCTGACGAGCTCTCCGGACGGGGTGGTGTCTCTGTGACGAGCCGTTGATCTGCTCCACAGGTGGAGGCTCCAACGTGGAGCTTCACTTCTCCGAAAAACATCGGAGCAAACGTCTAAACAGCCTCATGTGGATAAACCCACCGCACATTGGGATCTAAACAGCTACTTTCTCGCATGAAAAAATATTAAAACTTAACAAAATGACGTAATAACAGCGCTACAGTGAGAAATAAATCAGCTGCCGGTTGCCGCAAGATGCATTCTGGGAAACTTGCCATAGCCCTCGGTCCGTAGTGTGCCCCTGAAAAATCTCCGTTTCGAGGGCCAGATAGCCAGACCACTTCCCCCTAACCCTCGTCTGAACCAGAATTGGGACACCCCTACCACTTCACGTGAACGCGCAAAACGAAGGGTTAGGGCCACGGGCTAGGGCTAAGGGGAGAATCGGAATTCGGCCTTAGTAACATTCAATCTAAAAACCTAAAACTAGGTTTAGTCTGTGCAATAGATTTTCAACTTAATCAGGACTAAATCTGGTTTAAGAGTTAAACCTTGTTGGTGTGATCCAGCCTGAGTTTTAGATCCATTCCTGTTCATCTTACTCTGGGATGGAGGGGATGGTACCCAGACCTCTTTAACCCCTTCTGCTCTGTGCCTCTGCTCAGTTCTGTAAGGACAACGGGATCGAGTACCTGACGGGCCGGGTCTGGATCGGCTTCTGGCTGGTCCTCATCGTGCTCCTCACCGTGGCCTTCGAGGGAAGCATCCTGGTCCGCTTCGTGTCCCGCTTCACTCAGGAGATCTTCTCCTTCCTCATCTCCCTCATCTTCATCTACGAGACCTTCGCCAAGCTGGTCAAGGTAGGACCAATCAGATCTCATTGTGCTGAGTGTCAGCCAGTACAGATCCACTCTGAACTCTTTCGCCCAATTCCAATTCTATTTTTCATCCCTAGCCCTAGCCCTAGCCCTTAACCCTTGCCCTTGAAACGGAGGTAAGGGGTAGGGTTGAAAGTCAACCCCTACGAATTGGGACACCACTTCAACAATCACATACGTCATCAGTCGTCTCTGCTGGCTTTCACATAAGCAGACATGACGAACTTTTGCCACAAATCCTCTATTCAAAACCACGTTAACTTAATAAAATAAAATAAAATTTAATGAAGAATGATCGGTTCATTGTAAAACGTTTATTTATTGATGTAAATGTGGTGATTTCTGTATGTAGGCTACAGATCCCCCAGGCAGTGCTGCTTCTGTGTCCAAAACACATGAAGCTTCACTTTTAATTCAAACAAATGAATGCCACAATTGTTAGATTTCATCAATGAGACCAACATTTATCTCCTAAAAAGAAGATCGTCTTTTCTACCGGGATGACGACGGAGATTGGCCGGCTGACGAGCTCTCCGGACGGGTTGCCATAGCCCTCGGTCCGTAGTGTGCCCCTGAAAAATCTCCGTTTCGAGGGCGAGATAGCCAGACCACTTCCCCCTAACCCTCGTCTGAACCAGAATCGGGACACCCCTACCACTTCACGTGAACACACTAAACGAAGGGTTAGGGCCGAGGGCTAGGGGCTAAGGGGAGAATCGGAATTCACCCATTGTCTTTTGTGCTGCTTGTCTCCAGATCTTCCGGGAACATCCCCTCCAGAACTGTTACCATAGAAACAACACAGCATCCCCGTCGTCCCTCTGCAACGCCACCATGGAGCTGAGCGGGGACCCTGGGAAGGTCGTGGGAGAACCCAACACGGCTCTGCTGTCGCTGGTTCTCATGTCTGGAACTTATTTCATCGCCTTCTACCTGCGCAAGTTCAAGAACAGCTCCTTCTTCCCCGGCCGGGTCAGTACTGCAGCACCCACACTACGCTCACATTCAGTCAGACTGATCATCCTCCTGCTTGTTAAAGGGATAGTATCATTTTTTTAAAAGTGTGGTTGTATGATCTCCAAATAGCCCCTAAGTACTTTAATTGCAGTAGAAGACTCTCTGCACTCCTCCCGTTAGCAACGCCAGCCCATAATAGCCCTGCCCAGAGATTTACAACATACAGTGTTGTGAACGGACCCAAAGAAACGGCCTATTTTCACGGCCTAAAAGAGGTTTTACCTGAAAAAAAATACACAGTTCCATTGTTCACTATAATATAATTTTTCCAGCCCTTCAAAGTGCAGGAAAAACACAGTTTTTATTTGGACCTAACCAACTCACGTATCCCTCCGCCCAGGGTTAGCGCCCGCCGATCAGCAGTTGGTTAGCTCCAAATAAAAACTATTAAAAATTATATTATAGTGAACAATGGAACTGTGTATTTTTTTCAGGTAAAACCTCTTTTAGGCCGTGAAAATAGGCCGTTTCTTTGGGTCTGTTCACAACACTGTATGTTGTAAATCTCTGGGCAGGGCTATTATGGGCTGGCGTTGCTAATGGGAGGAGTGCAGAGAGTCTTCTACTACTTAGGGGCTATTTGGAGATCATACAACCCCACTTTAAAAAAAATGATACTATCCCTTTAAACTCAGTCAGACCAGACGCACAACAAAAGGAGAAGAAGCCGTTAACAAGCAGCTGTAGCAGCTGTAGCAGCTGTAGCGTCCTCCATGTTTTCACAGCGCTACATGCTAACAGTTAGCCTTGTGCTAACTCATTGATTGGTTATCTGGTCTGGGACTTAACAGGTCAACTAGAAAAACAAGCTGAAAGGTTCAACAGCATCGTAGAGTCAGACAGACTTAAAGGACAATTCCCGGCAAATTCACCTCAGGGCTGTATTTTCCTAACACTTTAGGTCTAACAGAAGGAATCTGAAGGTTTTCAGTTTAATTCTCCTGTTTTGCGGTAGTTATGGTCTGTCCCAGCGTCGCCACGGCAGCGATGAATGGGAGCGGACTGAAGTTCTGCTGCTTAGGCTGTTTCCATCCCTCAAAGCCACAGACAGCGTCAGATGGAGACTCAAACATGCAGCCAGAAGTTTATTTACTTCAAGCAAGCCGACATGTTTGTAAAACTAGATCTAATTCAAAGTCTGGCGGAGTCGAGACCCAAGTTGACGCTCGGTGTGTTCAGGTGCAGTGGGAAGCTCCCGTTTGTGTCATAAACACAGGAATATCAACTCTTTACTTGCTTCAAGTGTACATTTTTTTCCACAGACAGCGTCAGGTGGCTACTGAAACATGCACCCAGAAGTTTTTATTACTTGAAGCAAGTCAAGAGTTGATATTCCTGTGTTTATGACACAAACGGGAGCTTCCCACTGCACCTGAACACACCGAGCGTCAACTTGGGTCTCGACTCCGCCAGACTTTGAATTAGATCTAGTTTTACAAACAAGTCGGCTTGCTAAACTGAAAATCTTCAGATTCCTTCTGTTAGACCTAAAATGTTAGGAACATACAGCCTCCAGTTGAATTGGCCCGGAATTGTCCTTTAATCAATAAATCGATTTCCCTCCTCATTTACTGGGAAAGTTGTCCAATCAAACGACCTTGTTGAGGTGTAACCATAGCAACACTTTGCTCTGTGATGTTACTGAATGTGTGACTTCAGCTCCGCAGGATCATCGGAGACTTCGGCGTTCCCATAGCGATCCTCATCATGGTGCTGGTGGACTGGAGCGTGGAGGACACCTACACGCAGGTCAGAGCTCCGTTTCCGTTTATCACCGTGGTTACACCTGCACTGCAAAAACTCAAACATCTTACCAAGAATATTTGTCTCATTTCTAGTCAAAACAAATCTCATTCTACTTAAAATAAGATTCATCATATTAAAAGCAGCTTGTTTTTAGACACTTTTTACTTCTTTCAAGCAGATTTTCACTTGGAATAAGTAGAAAAAATCTGATAGTGGAGCAAGTTTTTCTTCCTTATTACAAGCACAAAAAACTTACTTTCACTGGCAGATTTTTCTATTTATTGTGAATTTAAGTGAAAATGATCTAAAAACAAGTTAATTTTTAGGTGATGAGTCTTATTTTAAGTGGAAAGAGATTAGTTTTGCACTTTTCTATTTCTATTCCTATGACTTTGACCATCTATTTTGATTATATTGTCTTTTTCTATTTGTGATTTGTGTGTCATGATGTCTGTGTGTGGCTGTTTTTTATACTGAGATTGCTGAGTGCCTGTCTGCACAACAAATTTACCAGCTGGTATTAATAAAGAAACCTTGACCTTTTCTACTTATTTCAAGTGAAAATGTGTTTGAGACAAGTGAAAATGATCTAAAAACAAGTTAATTTCTCTTCTCAATAAATTGCGCCAGCCTAGTTAGTAGGTAGTCACTGCCACTATTTTCTTATTTTTATTATTAACAGTGGTGTCTTTATTATAGCATTGTTTTAATTGTCTGCCCTAACTGCTGCATTTTTATATATATATATATATCTTTTTTTAAATATATTTTTATACTTTTACATATGTATTTTATTCTGTGCTGCTCCTGTAGATTCTAGCAAATATCGAGCTGTGAAACAGCTATTATTGTCTATTGGTGCTGTTCGTCCCTTGTGCTCTTGCTGCTACTGTGTGTCACTGTATGTCTGGTGCTGTCGTTTTGTGCCTGTTCTTGTACTGTGATGTTGCTGTCATGTAGCTGTTGTGTCTATCATGTTATCCTGTCTTATGTCTGCTGTATGGCGAAACAGTCTCTGTCTGCACTTCTGCCCACAATGAATTTCCCTCTGGGACAATAAAGTATATCTTATCTTATCTTATCTTATCTTATCTTTTAGGTAATGAGTCTTATTTTAAGTGGAAAGAGATTAGTTTTGACTAGAAATGAGACATTTGGACAAGAAATAAGACAAATATTCTTGTAAAGATGTAGAGTTTTTGCAGTGTGCTGACTGAAGCTCTTCCTGTTGGCCGACAGAAGCTGAACGTGCCGAGCGGTTTCTCCGTGTCCAGCCCAGAGAAGCGCGGCTGGCTGATCTCTCCTCTGGGCTCCGATGGACGCTTCCCCGTCTGGATGATGGCCGCCAGCATCCTGCCGGCCATCCTCGTCTTCATCCTCATCTTCATGGAGTCTCAGATCACAGCGTACAGCACTTTCTACTGGGGGGGGTCTGCCTTAAAGGGATAGTTCAACATGTTGTCAAACCGGCCCATCACCATAATCCCTATAGTCATAGCAGTAGGTTCGTTACCTTTAATTGTCGGTGCAAGCTGTTTTTAGAACGGCGGAGCAGAGCCGTGAGCTGGGCCAGTTTGACTAAATGTTTGAATTGAAATTTGTTTATTTCGGTCATACAACACCAACATCAAAATCAACCATTCTGTGTGAACAGTTTAGCCAGCACATATTATACACAATTGCAACCATACACACACACAAAAAAAAAGAAAGAAAATATCAAACAGTGACCGAAAAGGGAATAGGCTGAAGCCCAAGGCCTATCCTTTACACTCTATGAAATTAAATGACCTAGAATGTCAGCAGTCCAAAATAACAAGATGAAAGTAATCATTACTGTATTTTATAATTTTTCATTATTTTACATTTCAAGGCTTTCTTAAAACTCAACAGAGAACTACATGTCTTCAACTCATCACTGAGCTTATTCCACATTTTAACTCCCAAGACTGAAACACATTTCTATTTTATATTAGTTCTCACTTTACACATTTCAAAAATCAATAACCCTCTTAAATTATAGTTTCCTTTTCTTAATTTAAATAACTGAAGGATACAAGCTGGAAGGCTGTTGTTCTTTACTCGAAAAATGATTTCCATTGTCTTTAGGAACACAATATCTGAACATTTTAATGCATTAGATCTTATAAATAGTGGGTTGGTAGGTTCACAATAGCACTCTTTGTTTATTATTCTAATGACTCTTTTTTGAAGCTTGATTATGTTATGTTATGTTGAACTACCCCTTTACATAAGCTGCCAGCAGCCTGACTCTGGGTGTGTGTGTGTGTGTGTGTGTGTGTGTGTGTGTCCTCAGCCTCATCGTCAGTAAGAAGGAGCGGATGCTGATGAAGGGAACCGGTTTCCACCTGGACCTGCTCATCATCGTGGTGGTGGGCGGAGTGTCGGCCATGTTCGGGTTGCCGTGGCTCTCGGCCGCCACCGTCCGCTCCGTCACGCACACCAACGCTCTCACGGTCATGAGCAAGGCTGTTGCCCCTGGAGACAAACCCCGAATCCAGGAGGTGAAGGAGCAGCGGGTGACGGGCTTCCTGGTGGCCGTGTTAGTGGGTACGGCCTCATGCTGCTGCTGCAAAAACTCTACATCTACCAAGAAGATTTGTCTTATTTCTAGTCAAAACTAATCTCATTATACTTGAAATCAGACTCATCATATTAAAAGTAGCTTGTTTTTAGACACTTTTTACTTCTTTCAAGCAGATTTTCACTTTAAATAAGTAGAAAAATCTGATAGTGGAGCAAGTTTTTCTTCCTTATGCTACGTTGGTTGGTTGATTGGTTGGTTGGTTGGTTGGTTGATTGGTTGGTTGGTTGATTGGTTGATTGGTAAGTTGGTTGGTTGGTTGGTTGGTTGGTTGGTTGGTTGATTGGTTGGTTGGTTGGTTGGTTGGTTGATTGGTTGGTTGGTTGGTTGGTTGATTGGTTGGTTGGTTGATTGGTTGATTGGTAAGTTGGTTGGTTGGTTGGTTGGTTGATTGGTTGGTTGGTTGGTTGGTTGGTTGGTTGGTTGGTTGGTTGGTTGGTTGATGGTTGGTTGATGGTTGGATGGTTGGTTGGTTGGTTGGTTGGTTGGTTGATGGTTGGTTGTTTGGTTGATGGTTGGTTGGTTGATGGTTGGATGGTTGGTTGGTTGGTTGGTTGGTTGGTTGGTTGGTTGGTTGGTTGTTTGGTTGATGGTTGGTTGATGGTTGGTTGATGGTTGGTTGGTTGGTTGGTTGGTTGATGGTTGGTTGGTTGGTTTGTTGTTTGGTTGATTGGTTGATTGGTTGGTTGGTTGATGGTTGGTTGGTTGGTTGGTTGGTTGGTTGGTTGGTTGGTTGGTTGGTTGGTTGATGGTTGGTTGTTTGGTTGATGGTTGGTTGGTTGGTTGGTTGGTTGGTTGATGGTTGGATGGTTGGTTGGTTGGTTGGTTGGTTGGTTGGTTGGTTGGTTGGTTGATGGTTGGTTGGTTGATGGTTGGTTGGTTGGTTGGTTGGTTGGTTGGTTGATGGTTGGTTGGTTGGTTGGTTGGTTGGTTGGTTGGTTGATGGTTGGTTGGTTGGTTGGTTGGTTGGTTGGTTGGTTGGTTGGTTGGTTGGTTGGTTGGTTGATGGTTGGTTGTTTGGTTGATGGTTGGTTGGTTGGTTGGTTGGTTGGTTGATGGTTGGATGGTTGGTTGGTTGGTTGGTTGGTTGGTTGGTTGGTTGGTTGATGGTTGGTTGGTTGATGGTTGGTTGGTTGGTTGGTTGGTTGGTTGGTTGGTTGATGGTTGGTTGGTTGGTTGGTTGGTTGGTTGGTTGATGGTTGGTTGGTTGGTTGGTTGGATGGTTGGTTGGTTGGTTGGTTGATGGTTGGTTGGTTGGTTTGTTGTTTGGTTGATTGGTTGATTGGTTGGTTGGTTGGTTGGTTGGTTGATGGTTGGTTGGTTGGTCGGTATTTTTTTCCGTGCTCCCCCAAGTTTTACCGTCGTACTCTCGTCCACATTGTTATTACAAGCACAAAAAAAACTTGCTTTCACTGGCAGATTTTTCTACTTATTTCAAGTGAGAATTAGTTTGAAACAAGTGAAAATGATCTAAAAACAAGTTAATTTTTAGGTGATGAGTCTTATTTTAAGTGGAAAGAGATCAGTTTTGACTAGAAATTAGACAAATATTCTTGTAAAGATTTAGATTTCTGCAGTGTACTTCCTCTGCGTGCTCTTCCACCTGTCTGAGCCGGTCCCGGTCTCCTCCGGTCTCTTCAGGTCTGTCCATCGTGATCGGGGAGGTTCTGCGTCAGATTCCTCTGGCCGTGCTGTTCGGGATCTTCCTCTACATGGGAGTCATGTCCCTGAACGGGATCCAGCTCACCGAGAGGCTCATCCTGCTGCTGATGCCCCCCAAGTACCACCCGGACCAGAACTACGTCCGCAAGGTCGGCCACACCCCCGACACAACCCTAACCCCCGATAGATGACAGATAGTGTAGTCACATCAGGGGCCAGATTCACAAAACCTTCTTAAGAAAAAAAATCTCCTTAAATGTCATTTTTTTCTTAACTTCAGTCTTAAGAAGAAAAACGAGAAGAAGTCATATTCTCAATAAAAGTATTTTCTCAACTTTCTTCTAAGAAAAAACTTCAGAGTAAATGGTATTCTTCAAATCAAAGTTCTCAAATTTGTTCTTTACTTTTACCTTAACTTTAAGACAACCTTGGTGTACACTGAATTGCCCCCTTGGGGATATTAAAGTTAATCAATCAATCAATGACCTGTCTTACAACTTCTACGGTGAATAGGTATGAGCCTCTAAAATCACCTTCCTTAAAGCAGAAGTAAGTGATATATTTGTGTTAATATAATATAAGTCTTAATTAGTTGTATCTTCCGACAGCAATCACTTACATAGAGTGTTTGGTCTGAAACACGGGTCTGTCAGTTACTCTGCTCTGCTCTGAGCCCAGGAGAAAACTTTTATCGTATCCTACAGTTTTTATCCAATGAGGAGAGAGAACGGCATGCAGGGCTGTGTGTGCAGCCAAGGAACGCCGTGAATGTGGCGACGTAGGGACGAGGACTGTTATGGTGCGTTCAAGGAAACTCGTATTTTTCCGACCGTGAAGTGGTACCAGTTTGATCTGGTACGAGTTCACGGGTCAGAAGTTACGAGTGGCCGTTATAGTGACTTTCACCGGTAAAACAGGTCAGAAAAACACGAGTGGGTTGCCTGAAACGCTACAAAGTCGTAAGTTGTGACTTGAAGCTGTAATTTACGGTTTCAAAAGCCTGCCTGGAACGCAGCATTAGCCAAAACGACCGGACCACTTACTTCTGCTTTAACACATTTTAGACAAGTTTAGACTAGTGGGTCATAGTAAGTAAATATATTTTTTTAATCAATTACACAAAGAGCCTGTTAACTGTCAGTTAGCATGTTAGTTAACGGCCATGTTGGCCCACCCTCTGGTCTTAAGGTTCTTAAGAAAATATTGAGGAATTGCACTTAAGTTTCTTATGAACTTCTTAATAAGACATTTCTTAAGATCTTTCTTAAGAACATATTGGTGAATCCGGCCCCTGGGGTCTCATTTATAAATCCGTGCCAAGGATCCTTACCAGAAGTGTATGTACGCCCAAAAGCCAAAGTTTGCATCCGCCAAAAACTATTCAGACGTATAAAACCCTGCGTACGCACACTTCCCTTTATACATGACAGAGTTCCTACAAGTGTGTGCAGCTGAATCAGCTTCACATTCTGCCCTGTACACACCCTTTTGTAACCATAGATGGTTTCCTCCATCCTGAAACACATTCTGAAGAACGAACGAACAAACGAACATGACACTTTTCTTTATATGGGTTTTTGTGATGAACAGGTTATTAGGTTTATTTGTTTAGCACCAAAAAATGTGTAGAATGCTGTGCAAGGAGGGAACGAAGTCCTAGTGAAATTGTACAAGGTTCCACCACGTCAACAACACAAAACAAGAGACAAGCAGACAACAGACATGAGCTAAACAAAACAAAAAAACAGGAGTTCAGGTACTTGAAGCAACTAACAGCAAAACTATGTGACAAAACCAGAACAATGACAGAGAAAATATCGTTAGAGAGCAAGTAGGGAAAGATAATTAGGTTCCTGTGGAGAGTGAAAATTCCTTCATGGAGCTCAGTGACAAGTTTAATCCAGTCCAGAGCCTCTATAAGTAATGTGGAACTAATGACTTGATGTTCAGGAAGACGGTAAGAATAAGCTGTTATTACTAAGCCTCGTTTGATAGGAATGAGAATCTGTAGTTGGAATAAAGAAATGATGAAACGTGATAGGCAGATCTTGTTTCCTGTTGATGAACTTTTGTGGGCTCACCAACAGGTGCGGACGTTGAGGATGCACCTGTTCACCCTCATCCAGCTGACCTGTCTGTCCGTCCTGTGGGTCGTCATGGCGACGGCGGCGGCGCTGGCGTTCCCCTTCATGTTGCTGCTGACCATCCCAGTGAGGATGCTGCTGCTCCCCCGTCTCTTCAGCCGCAGAGAGCTGCAGAGCGTGAGTCACTTTGTCAAATGTTATGTTTAAATTAGGGCTGTCAAACGATTAATTTTTCTAATCGCGATTAATCGCATTTTTTCCATAGTTAACTCGCGATTAATCTCTATTAAAAATATTATATATGGCGCTTTGGACTTTCAACACTCCAAAGTGTTATAATCTCTAGACAAACAACTTTTAGACCAGACCTAGCAGGCCTACCTAATCATAACACATGATGCATGAAACTCACACAGAATTGAAACGAATTGCATCCAGTGGAAATTGCCCTTTACTTTGCTACGCCTCTGCCTGGCCATGTGCATTTGTTGACAACAGAAGCCGTCAAAAAAATCAATACATGGCCATGTGCATTTGTTGACAACAAAGCCGTCAAAAAATCAATGGATGGAGCTGTGGATATATGTTAGACTGTGTATATTTGTGTAGCAACCAACTTGAAGGTGGCTTACCGCCACCTACTGGACTGGAGGTCCCACACTCCAGTCCTCCAGTCCAGCAGACAGAGGACAAAATGGGCCGCGATTAACCGCGATTAAAAAAATTAATCGCGTTAATTTTTTAAATTAATCTAATCGCGATTAACCCGTTAACTCTGACAGCCCTAGTTTAAATATGTAAATGAGGCTATATCTAATTAAATATGCACTAATTTGCATATATTTCCAGAGCAGAAATCTGAACAATGGATAAAGCTACTTTGTTTTATTTTGTTGACATTTTAGAGTCTTTAGTTTTTACAGAGGAGGATTGTGGATATCTCTTTTTATCACTCTGTAAATGAGAAAATACTGTCACCAGCCCTTTAAAACATCAAATGTCTCCATGTTTTCAGTAATAAAATGTTGTATAAATGAGGCTGTGAATGATGTATCAACAATCCCCTCTGTAAAAACCTTCAGGATATAGAAAGGGATCTTGAAGCCACCTCTGACCTCTGTCCTCTGACCTCTGACCTCTGTCCTCTGACCTCTGACCTCTGTCCTCTGACCTCTGACCTCTGTCCTCTGACCTCTGACCTTTGACCTCTGTCCTCTGTCCTCTGACCTCTGACCTCTGACCTCTGTCCTGCAGCTGGATGCTGACGACGCGGAGCCGCACCTGGAGGAGAAGGAGGGGCAGGACGAGTACTCACAGCTGCAGATGCCTGTGTGACCGGCTGCCGGCTTCTGATTGGTGGAACTGAGTGGTTCCCTTAGAGCACTGGAATAAAAGAGAGTAAGGACACCTCCATTGACTCCCGTGGTAAGGGTTTAAGGGTTTAAGGGTTTAAGGGTTTAAGGGTTTAAGGGTTTTGCGCCCCTAGTGGCAGGATATGGGTATTGCAAAAGCGCCCAGAAAACCCATTCACTTCAATGTATGTGTGTTGCCCACTTGCTGGTAAATTGATGAAAACGGCCGTGTTTTTGTTTTTAGGTGTCTTGGTCATATCAGATTATAATTTGTTTATTTTTCCCTGTTAAAGGGGTTTTCCATGGAGTTTTTCCTCAGTGGATGTGAGGGTCTAAGGACAGAGGATGTTGTTATGATGGGATGTAAAGCCCTTTGAGACAAACTGTTGGTAAAAACGGGCTATACAAATAAAACTGCCTCGCCTTGCCTTATTATAAAATGTAGAAACATTCATGTAGAAAACTGTTTTTTTTAACTCTCCTATGTGTTAATGTTTATCTGTAAAGGATCCACGATGATGCTATTAACGTGGGTGATCTATAAATGTCCTTAAATTATTGAAAATACCACACTTGCTCATTCACCAACAATGCAGAGATGTCAGTTCTTTTGCAAAACCCATATTCCTCCACCAGGAGGCGCTGCCATTGGACCAATGCTGTCCTTACTCTCTTTACCAGAGCTCTAGATTCCCTGTAGTAGAAGCAGGGTGTCCACTATCCCCCCCTGTCCCTGATGACCCTGAGCTCTCCACTAACAGAAACATGTCCTTGCTGCTGACTCATTAAATCACATTATTCTGTCTAAATGGGTTTATTGTCTTATTTTTGCGTCATTGGTTTCTTCTCCGTCTCGTCTGGTCTCTTGTTGTGTGTTCGGCGGCCATATTGTCTGTGTATTATCAGTCCCATAACATCTATGACATCTCTGTAATGTCTTCAGGAAGCTTTTCTTTCCTCAGCACAGAAACAGAGAAATCTGAATGAGAATGGTCTTTATGCACAGCTCCACTACTTCCTGAAATAAGCCAGCTCCTTTATTTCCTGTCTTATATTATTGGACCAACTGATTAATCCAGGTGTATCTGACCATTGTTGTGAGGTCAGACTCACCTGGATTAATCAGTTTGTCCAATAATGTGAGACAGGAAATAAAGGAGCTGGTTTATTTCAGGAAGTAGTGGAGCTGTGCATAAAACCCATTGAACAGAAATATTAATTATTCTATAATCCTCTGTTTCCTGGTGTTTCTATAACTAATATCGGTGCCTCCTCAGTGGGCGGGGCTTCAGTCAAACTACAGGTATGTGCAGGCTTTAGTGTTTAACGATGATGATGCTGGGCACTCTGGTTGGTCTCCATGACGACACATAACCGGACACATTAAATGAGAGTAAAGGTTTATTGATGAGCTGCTCCTTTGAGGCTCCGCCCACATCACACTGCTTTAAATACTCAGATACAGACAGATGAGTGCTGTTGCTGAGCCTCTGACAGATGTGGGACAGACGTAGTTCCAAGGTGAAGGTGGGAGAAGTTCCTCCAAGAGGCACCAGCTGGACGGACGGTTTCGGTTTGGAGCTCAGGGAGGTGGAAGCTCAGAGTTTCAGCAGATCTTTGATTTATGGTTTTATAACAGCAGTGAACTGATGATTAGATCAGACGTCACGTGACACACCAAAGTGAGACGACTGTACCGAGGAGACCAAGGACAGAGGTGAGTCTGCTGGGGGAAATCCGAACGAGTGATAAAACACAGGTCATCAGGTTTTTGTTTCTATAGGAACGACCTCGTTGGAATTAGAGCTGCAGCAATCAATGTAATTACAGCAGATTAGAAAAGTACAAAAGTCAATTAGAGGCAATAAAACAAAATGGAGGTGTCCAGGAGAGCCAGGAAATCTGGGTCAGTGCACATCTAGGTTGCTGATTGGCCAGGTAAGGGAGGGCGGGTCACAAAGACATAGGTGTGTTTGACCGTGTCAGACTCTAAAGGTCAGAACCGTGTTCCAACGTCGACGACCAGAGGCTAAATTAAACTAAAACAGAGAGATCTCTGGTTTCTCCTTACTTCAGGGGATCAATAGCACAGTAACAAACCCTTGCATCATCATTATCATCATCATCGTTTCTCTGTCTGACAGCCGTGATTCAAGATGATCCACCGGGTCGTGGTCCTGCTCCTCCTGACGGCCGGCTCAGCTCAGAGCTCAGGTGAGTTCACAGCAGCTGTTCCTCCGTCTGTCAGCAGAGAGTCGATGTCTGAGGGGTCTGTGAACCCAACGCACCACAGACCTCAGATCTGCTGCTGAGGTCAAGCTAAAAATGGTTTGTTTCCACCTGTGAGTGAAGTTTGATACTGAACTCACAGTGTTTCTACTACTAGTGGTTGAACAGCTGCCAATGCTAATGTTAACCATGTATAAATGGGGAGTGTACCTATGTTCCCCACTTTATATGGGACTGGGGAATATAGGACCCTTTCTTCAGAAAAAGGGTCCTATGTTCCCCGGTCCCATTTTCCTCCAAAGGACCCGGGGAACATGCAATTTTTGGTCCCATACCTGGAAGTGGAGTTGTGACTTTGCAGATTTTTGCCTATTTCTGAATGAGAAGTTGAGTTGTGACTTTGAGTGAGAAGTGGAATTGTCCCATTGGTTGGGTTTAGGCAATGAAGAAAGGAGTTGGTTAAGTTTAATACAGTAAAAGGACCAGGTAGAGGCCAGACAGGCCAGAGAGAGTCCAGATAAGTAGAGAGAGTCCATCCACCAGCAACAGCGGGGAACATAGGACCCTTTTTCAGAAAAAGGGTCCTATGTGTTCCCCTGTATGGCAACCGGGGAACATAGGACCCTTTTTGGGAAAAATGGGGAACATAGGACGCTTTTACAATACATACTGGGGAACATGGGTCCTATATTCCCCGCTGTTGCTGGTTGATGGACTCTCTCTATCTATCTGGACTCTCTCTCTATCTATCTGGCCTGTCTAGCCTCTACCTGGTCTTTTTACTAGGAACTTGACCAACTCCTTTCTTCATTGCCTAAACCTAACCAATGAGACAATTACACTTCTCACTCAAAGTCACAACTCAACTTCTCACTCAAAAATAGGCAAAAAAGTCACAACTCAACTTCCAGGTATGGGACCAAAAATTGCATGTTCCCCAAAGGGTCCTATGTTCCCCGGGTCCTTTTGGGAAAAAACGGTCCGGACACAACGGGGAACATATCTTTTAATCCAGAAACTGAAACAATTGGCTGTCAGCCCCTATAAGATGGTGCCACTCCTTTTTAACAAACAGAACTCAGCTGGTTTAGGTCAACAACAGTGTCTCTCAGGTAAAAACCATAAGCACGGGAGCTCCACAGGGGTGTGTCAGCTCACCAGTTTTATTCACACTGCTCACTCACAAAACTATATTTTTTAAATATTCTGATGACTCTGAGGTTCCTATGTTCCCCGGTCCCATACAAAGTGGGGAACATAGGGATGATCCCGTATAAATGTAGCTGTTGGCTGACGGTAGCTTTGTGTGGTCTCAGGTTCTGTGGCTACCAGCTGCGAGGCCTGTCACAGCCTGGCTCGATGCCACGCTGCCCCCCATGACAACAGCGTCCAGGCGGTGGAGGTGTCCTGCCACTGTGGAGACGGCTCCGTGGGTGACGGCTTCACCTGCTATAACAAGACCACTTGCAACGACGACTGCTGTGGCCGCGGCTACCGCTGGTCGCCGGTCCGGGGCTGCGTGGACATCGATGAGTGCTCGTTGCCCCGACCCCCTTGTAGTCCAGGGCAGGTCTGCATAAACACCCGAGGCTCCTTCTCTTGCATGATGGCCCCCAGCCTTCAACACGATGCTACCAAACCCACAGCCCGCTCCCTGAGGCTCGCTTGTGGAGGCGTCCAGTGCCCGTTCGGTCAGGACTGTCTCCAGGTGAATGGCACAGCTCGCTGCCTCGACCCGTGTCAGCACTACACTCCGCTACGAGACGCCTGGCGAGCCACCGACTTCAGGGCTGACCCAGAATCTGTGGCCTGTGACAGCCTCTCAGACTGGCAGGGCTGGTACCGACTGTTCATCGGCAACAGCAGCGTTCAGATGCCGGAGCGGTGCATTGAGAGTCATATGTGTGGGACTGATGCTCCGCTGTGGCTGCAGACCCCCCACCCGACAACCTCACAGGGCATCATACAGGGGAGGGTTTGTGGCAGCTGGGAGAGAGGCTGCTGCCAGTTTCAGTCCAACCCCATCCACTTAAAAGCCTGTCCAGGGAACTACCATGTCTACAAGTTTGTAAGCCCCACTTTGTGTCGCCTGGCCTACTGTGCAGGTGAGTAGAGGTTGACTGGAGATCTAGATTCTGGGACCTTGATCCAGAGGCCTCCACTGCCATCTCAACATTCAGTAAAATCCTCTCATGGTCTTGTCTTTTAGACAGTCAGTGGGTCGGGACCAGAGAACTGGTTCCTGTCCAGTACCACACAATGATTTTGTTAAAAGACCATCTAGACCTTTGATCCTGACAGATTCTCCAATGGACTGTTGCCCTGTTCCTCTACAGATGTCAACACCTTGGTGTGTAACACCTGTGCTGAAGGTGAGACCTGTGTGAGCAGTGATAAGATCAACTGGAGGTGTGAACGTCAGGGTGAGTGTCCATTAGGATCAGATGGGTGTTTAACCAGAGATCTTTCTAGTGACTTCCTTCAAACAAGGTTTCCAGTGTGACAGAGATCTAGGTCTAGGATGATACCAAGATATTTAAAACTACTAACTATTTCAACATCTTGGCCTCCGATTTTAACCGGCTGACATGTAGGTTGTCCAGCCCCAATAGCTTCTGGGCAAGCCAGGAAGTAACTGTAGAACGGGCTGGATGACAAAGAAGAAAACAGTCGACTTTCTGAAAGATGGTCCCCATGTTGATCCCTCTGATCCTCCTTCAGAGATCTGGTGTCCCTGTATTGTTGTATCACTGAATATATCTGTTGTTGTGTTTTTGCCTCAGCTCCACAGACTCCAGTCATGAGATTAGTGAATGGTGACTCAGTCTGCTCTGGTAGAGTGGAGATCTTCCATGGCAACCAGTGGGGAACTGTGTGTGATGATGGCTGGGATATTAACGATGCCAGAGTGGTCTGCAGACAGATGAACTGTGGCTCAGCCCAGTCTGCAACCGCTGTCGCCAGCTTTGGACAGGGGACTGGACCCATCTGGATGGATGATGTTGCCTGTACAGGCAGTGAGTCGACGTTATCACAGTGTCAGCATCCAGGGTTTGGCACTCATAACTGCGGCCATGCTGAAGATGCTGGAGTCGTCTGCTCAGGTGAGTAACGTGTCTTTGAAGTGAAGCTGGTCTTTAACCTTCTGTAACTTTACCTTCCACATTACATCTGGAAGTTCATTGACTGTTAAATGAACCTTTTGTTAGTGAATGTTCAAGTCAATTTAAAGTTTTATGTAGATTGTAATCTCCCCAACTTGCATTGGGTTGAACCTAATACACACAATGTTTCCACTGCATTGTGTCATTTGTGTGTTATGGTGTTCCAGGTCTGCAGGATGGTCTTCCAGAACCAGAACTGGTTTGTGGACAGGACCACCTGCGCCTGGTGGTTCAGAAGAGAGCGCTGCAGGAGCAAGGGCTGAACGCGTCCTCTGCTCACCTGATCGACCCTCGCTGCCACCAGCAGGTCGACCACCCGGAGGCCATGTGGTACCTGGTGGAGCGGAGCAAAGGAGTCTGTGGGAACGTGGTGAAGGTAAGGAATGGTACCAACAGAGATGTGAGCACTGGTAGAGGGTTAGAAGATGAGTCAGTGTCAACACCAGCAAATCTCCCCAGGGTCCCACACTTGGAGACACATCTGGGACTCCCACGTGGGTTTTTAGAACAAAAGAACCTGTAGGCTGAAACATCTTCAAAGACCTGAAAAGAAGCTCAGTTACCTGCAACTTGAAGAGGGTGAAGAGGTGAAGAGGGCCTGGGCAGGGATTGAACCCACACCTCCCGGGCAAGAGTCATGCGCGCTTACCAGTCACCCAAAGGGACATCCCCTTGGCCAAGTAGCCAAGGCTCATGATCAATTGGAGGCATAGTGACAGGACCACCACTGTCAGATCTCTCCACCTCTTTTCACAAGCACGTCCTCGTGCTTCCGCGCAGGCTGCCACACATTAGGAATCCATGGACCCACCCCTAGTGCTACATGGATCCTGCCATCAACGCCAGAATGTGGCAAGATGAAGAGGGCCCGGGCGGGGATTGAACCCACACCTCCCGGGCAAGAGTCATGTGCGCTTGCCAGTCACCCAAAGGGACATCCCCTTGGCCAAGTCGCCAGGGCACATGATCAATTGGAGGCATAGTGACAGGACCACCACTGTCACACGTAGTCAGGACTTCTGGACCTATCGTTGGGCTGTTTTCAGTTCGAATGGTTTTAAGGGTACCTGAGAACTAAGGTCCTCCGACCAAAGGCTCCTGTCCACCCGGAGAGTTTCTCCAACATCAGTCCAAAGCTTTGGAATTCCCTCCCCCTCCACATTGTTTCTCCCCAACTGTTGAGTCCTTCAAATGCCACCTCAAAACTCACATTTTTTCCCCCTAACTTTTAACTTTCCCTGATTTGTGTCGTTGTTTGATTATCTTCTTTTACCTCATAATTTCATCATAATTTCTTTTTCTATTACATTTATTTTCTTTAGTTGCTGTTTTGTATTCCTTGTTTTGCTGTAAAGCACTTCGGATCAGTCCCTGCATTGTGTTGAATGTGCTGTGTAAATAAAGCTGAGTTCTTAATGTGGTTTTCTGTTTCTGTTCCAGACCAACGGCACCCACATCATCTACTCCAACATGTTGTTTGTGTACCCATCAGAATCGTCCAGTGTCCCTCTCCCCATCCCCATGAGCATCCCGTTCTCCTGCGTCTTCCCTCTGGATGACGTCAGCAGCCTGAACGCTGCCATCCAATACCAGCCGCCGTGAGTTCATCTTCATCTTCTGATTTGCCAAAATGAGATGCTGCAGTTATTCTTCCTCCATGTATGTTTTTGCGTTTATCGTCAGCTTAACCCGTCAGTTAATTGAAGCAACACTTTTGCTATGGTTACCTATGGTTTTAACAGACAAGTCGGGGAACATCATCAGTGCAGGAGCAGACATACCCAACACAATGATACCACACATTCCTACATACCACACAAGTACTCACACAATGGTTAAAAGATAAAATTGGTTAAAAACAGGTCAATTGAAAATGTTATGGTAGGAGTTAGCTGTTGAGAAGTCGGATTGAGGTGGGGGTGAAACTGGATGATGCTCTCTTTGTCCGGAGTGGGAGTGACCTGTATGTGCGTGCTGATGGTAGAAGGCTGTTACTATGTAGTGTGTGTGTTGTGTCTGTGGCAATCTGTGTACCTTCCTCTTAAAAACTTATCAAAGTAACACATATAGTCATGGTTGTGCTTAAACCAAAGGTCGGTTGTAGAGTGACTTCTGGGCTGTTACAGTTTGTGTTCTCTTGTCCTAAGGGGGGGCAGAGTTGGTGTGGTGCGTTCAGGTGACCCCACCAGAGCTTCCATGACTCTGTACCAGAGCGCAGACTTCACCCGGCCGTTCCCCTCCGGCCCCGTCAGCCTGCCGCTCGGCTCCACCCTGCACCTGGACGTCTCCATTGGCTACGACAACGACGGCTTCGTCCTGGTTCTGGAGAACTGCTACACTACAAACTCACCGAGTGCTGACGACCCGGTCCAATACTCCCTGATCCACAACCGGTGAGGGTTCAGCCAGGACGACGCTCTGGGCCTGAGACCTGAAGCCAAACTTGTTTACATCAAGGACCCTAAACTGACACAAATTAGACCACGGACCCCCGTTGGACAACATTTTGAAGCAAACACCAGAAATACACAAATATTTGTTCTGAGACTGAAGAACGTTACTTTATCAGTCAATGTATACGTTCAAATTAGGGCCAAGGGTGTGAATTTTTGGAAATATTGTAGAGAATTTTCTGGAAAAAAGTGGTACAATTTCTAAAAAAAAAAGTTTTTTTTTAAAGGGACAACGAGGAGTTTGTATTTGGTTATTTAAAAGTCTCACGTTAATGTGGATGAATCTATGCTACCCACGCTTATTAATGGCTCAATTTTTTGTCTCTATGGTTATTTTGTTATTATTAGTGGTGGTGGAAATGCTGGGCGAGCCGACCAGCGTTTCTTTACTTTCGGTTTTGTGGCGAGTCATGAGAATAACGCCGCCGAATCTCCGTTTATGGTGGGAACTACGACGGTATGTGATCGTCTTCCAACCTCTGACTTTAATTCTTGATGAATGAAAACATGAGTCTGTCTTGCGCCGGTCAAATAATTTCACGGTGCGGAGGCTCATAAATGTAGTGGGAAAACACTTCGCTTTTCCAAAACTCCTCCTTGTCCCTTTAAATTCTTGAAAAAAGTGGGAAGATTTCTAAAAAGAAGGAAAAAAACCCACTTTGAGAACCATTGGAATAGAAGAACAGAAAGCCTTTATTGTCACTGCGTTACAGAAATACAACAGAAGAGAAAGTGCAACTCCAAACGGTGCCATGAAAAACAGACACACATGTTTATTCACACATACAAACCACAGTGAGAAAAACCTGCCAGCTCTTAGCCAATCACAACCATTTCCTCAGACAGGTGTGTTGTTCACATGTACGGCCTCTGCTGTGCTGACTCTAAGCTGCTTTGTGATTGGCTCTCTCCTGCAGGTGTCCGGTGGACCGTCGCCACGTGGCCGTGGTTGAAAACGGTGTGAGGCAGCGAGCTCGTTTCTCGGCGCTGCTCTTCCTGTTCCACGGGACGTACAGCGACGTTTATCTGCACTGCAGGATCAGCCTGTGTGACCGGGACAGCGCCTCCTGCAGCTCCGTGAGTGCACTGCAGCCGTTCACTGCAGCCGCTCACTGCAGCCGTTCACTGCCTCCACAGGAAAACCAGTGTCCGGACCAGACAGACACAGAAAAAGCAATTAAAGAGGCTTCAGTGGAGCTCAACAAGCTCCCACTGGTCCTTCAGAGGATGTAGATGTTCTAGAAGGTCACGGTGGCTCTTTAAAGACCTGAGGCTGGATCATAGACTGTAAAAAGAATGGACGTAGCGTCCGTGACGTCACCCATTGGTTTTGGGGAGTCGTTTTTGTGACTCAAATATGGCGGCCTGAACAGCGCCATGTTGGATTGGCCGGCCGAGAACCCGCCCACTAGCCTCGAAGCAGCTGTCCACGGAGCTGCTCGGACCTGTCACTCAACGTTTCCGCGCCCTAATTGGCCAGAATTTTAACCTAATAACAGTAAAACGGTAGAGTTAAAAAAAAATTCACCCCCCTCAGAGTGTGTGCGGGGGTAGAAACTATCGATTGAGACGAAAAAACGTTCTGACACCAGGCTTTTAACATGTTTACTGAGGATGTAAAGTCGGCGATTTTAACATGGGGGTCTATGGGGAATGCTCCCTTCTGACACCAGCCCCCAGAGGAATCCGAGGGGATTGCAGTTTTTTGAACGCGGAAGTGAGCTTCACTTCTCAGACCCACAACTTCCCCCTTGGGCTGGATTCACCAATATGTTCTTAAGAAAGATCTCTTAAGAAGAAAATTAAGAAGTTCATAAGAAAGTTCTTAAGTGCAATTCCTCAATATTTTCTTAAGAACAGTCATTTCTTACAAACTTCTTATTTTTCCTACTTAAGAACTTCTTAAAATATGTCACTGCATTGCATTGCTCGCACCAACAAACAGCATATAGTTTGCACCTTAACCATCAGTCCATGGAGAAAGACAAAAAGAGATGCAGAAAACTTTTTAAGGCAGGAGTTTGAGGTTATGGTGATGAAATTAATGTACAAAAAAAATACTACTGGGGAAAATTAATAATATGGGAATAACAGCGGAAAATAAGACAAGAGGGTGAGCTGAGGTGGCCGTTAACTGACATGCTAACTAACAGTTAACAGGCTCCTTGTGTAATTTATTAAAAAATATATTTACTTACTATGACCCACTAGTCTAAACTTGTCTAAAATTTGTTGAAAAAGGTGATATTAAAGGCTCATACCTATTCACCATAAGAATTTTAAGACAGGTCAAGGTTGTCTTAAAGTTAAGAACAAATTTGAGAACCTTGATTTCAAGAATACCGTTTATTCTTAAGTTTTTTCTCAATATAAGAAGAAAGTTGAGAAAATACTTAGGAACTTTTTTGGAGAATATGACTATTTTTTCTTCTTAAGACTGAAGTTAAGAAAAAAATGACACTTAAGAAGATTCTTAAGAAGGTTTTGTGAATCTGGCCCCTGGAGGGTTTCCCATCCGTCCTTATAAATGTTCGTTAGAGGTTCAAAGGAATCTGAGTAGTGAAGAATCTGATGTTCTTAAGGAGGTTCCATGGCTCATGGCTTGTGTCTTCTGGGCCCAGTGGATGGTTGAAGTGGTCTCACAGGCTCATCTACAGGTCTAAAGGCCTCTTAATGGATTCTCAAGAGTCTTTGACAAAAGTGTCAAGGTCACAAGAGTTCCCATGAGTCAGAGCTCGGGTAGAGGGGGTTAACGGTTCTCTACAGCTCCATCCTTCATAGGTCTCCACTGGTTCTTAAGGAAGTTCTAGAGGGCCTTAAAGGAGAATTCCGGTCATTTTTGACCCCTAAATCGTTGTCTTGATGGTCACCCAGTGTTGGGGGGGAAAAAAACACGACTAAAATTGATGCAGGCTGTGGTGTAACTGTACATTTAGAACTATGTCAGTTCATAGTGATGACGTCACCGGTGCACCGTAGCCTAGGGAACAGGTAGCCAGGGAGACGGGCAGTTGTGTACGGGAGTTAGGTAAATAAACATTCACGCTATACTTACAGCTGGACTCACGTAGTTATTTAATAACACGACATGGTGTCAGAAGTCCTGTAGTTGGCGTGGAGAGAAGAAGCCCGACGAAAGAAAAAAAAAAAAAGAGGATCGTTTCGTTTACACCTGCAACGGAAAGAAAGTGGAGGACAGGATGAGCCACGGAGGAGACGCTAACGGTAGCAGCAGGGAGCTAACGGCAGCAGCAACGGCAGCTTCAACGGCAGCACAGAGAGTCGCCGGGGGGCCGTGCGCTACGTTTAATATCCAGCCACCGGAGTCCTTCGACTTTTCAAAGCCGCAAGAGTGGGACAAATGGATCCGGAGGTTTGAAAGATTTCGCCTGGCAAGCAATCTGAACGTAAGCTCCGACGAGAATCAAGTCAACACACTGATATACTGCATGGGGGACGAGGCGGATGACATCCTACGTGGGCTTACTCTACCGGCTGCTGAAAGACACACTTACAAGGGGGTACGTGATGGATTTCAAAGTTTCTTCGTGGTCAAGAAAAATGTAATCTACGAACGTGCTAAATTCAACATGCGCAAGCAAAGAGAAGGAGAGCCAGTGGATTCGTTCGTCACTGCATTATATGCGCTAGCAGAACACTGCAACTATGGGGTGCTACATGACGAGCTAATCAGAGACAGACTCGTCGTTGGACTGTTGGACAAGGGGCTGTCTGAACGCATGCAGCTGGACGCAGAACTCACCTTGGACAAAGCTGTCAGGATGACGCGTCAAAGCGAGGAGGTGAAAAAGCAGCAAGCTTCTCTGCGAGGTGACACCAGAGCACAGGCAAGTGATGCTAAATCTGTGGATAGAGTCAGAGTGCACAGCAAGAATGCTAAAAACAAACCTCAGCATGCTAATAAGCCACACAATGCCCAGTACAGCAAAGGAAAATCATCTTCACAGTCGCAGTGTCAAAAATGTGGCAGTTCTTCATCACATCCACCAAGAGATTGTCCTGCAAAAGAAGTTAAATGTCATGCATGTGGCAGAAAGGGACATTACAGTCGTGTGTGCAGGGCACCAAAATCTGTGCATGAGGTTGAAGAAGAGGAAGAGGATGCTATCTTCCTTGGCAGCATCACAACAGATGGTGATCCCTGGATGGTCAATATAGACATCCATGACAGCAAAGTGACATTCAAAATCGACACAGGTGCCGACGTCACAGTCCTGCCACACACTGTATTCCTGGAGATATATAAGAACAATCCACCAATGCTCCGAAAATCAACAAAGCCACTCCTGGGACCTGGGAGGAGTCCACTTGATGTTGTCGGCGTCGCCAGGCTGCTGCTGAGGAGAGGTGAGAAAGCAGAGATGGAGGATTTATATGTTGTTCGCCATCTGCACACTGCCTTGCTGGGAAGATCCGTGAGCTGTAGGCTGGGGCTGGTTACACGCCTAGACAGTGTCACAATGGAGACATTAAAGCAAACTTACCGAAAACTGTGCAGCGGACTTGGAGAATTGCGCCAGCCATATGCCATAAAGCTGAAACCAGGGGCTCAACCGTTCTCACTCAAAACACCAAGGAGGATCCCATTGCCACTGATGGACAAAGTCAAGCAGGAACTGTCCCGCATGGAAGACCTCGGGGTGATATGCAGAGTCGAGGAGCCGACAGACTGGTGTGCTGGCATTGTGGTGGTGCCCAAGAAGACAGGTGCTGTGCGTATATGTGTTGATCTCACCAAACTGAACGAGTCAGTGTGTCGAGAGAAGTTTATCCTGCCATCAGTGGAGGAAACACTTGGAATGCTGGCTGGAGCCAGAATTTTTAGTAAGCTGGATGCAAATATGGGGTTCTGGCAAATTCCCCTGACAGAAAATTCAGCGAAACTGACAACTTTCATCACACCCTTTGGGCGCTTTTACTTCAAGCGGCTTCCCTTCGGCATAGCATCAGCTCCTGAACACTTTCAGAACAGAATGGTGACAGAGGTCACAGAAGGGCTTGAGGGCGTGGTGTGCCACATAGATGATGTGCTGGTCTGGGGTCGTACACAAGAGGAGCATGACGCTCGCCTGCATGCTGCGCTGGAGAAGATCCAAAAGGCAGGCATCACCCTAAACAGTGACAAATGTGACCTGTCAAAGTCAGAGGTGAGCTTCCTAGGTCATGTGGTCTCCGCCAGTGGCATCAGCCCAGACCCAGGCAAGACAGAGGCTGTGAAGAGGATGCAGGAGCCGACGACAGTGAGTGAAGTAAGATCTTTTCTCGGGATGGTAAACCAGCTGGGCAAGTTTATCCCACAGCTGGCTGAGAGAGACAAACCTCTGCGTGATCTCCTGTCGAAAAAGAACTGCTGGATGTGGGGCGTTGAGCAGGCCAAAGCTTTCCAAGATCTGAAGGATGCACTGACGTCACCACCTGTGCTAGCCATGTACGACCCCAACAGAGAATGCAAGGTCTCAGCGGACGCGTCGTCATACGGGCTAGGAGGAGTGTTACTCCAAAAATGGGATGAGGAGTGGAGGCCAATAGCCTACATGTCGCGGTCTCTCACACCAACTGAGCAGAGATACGCACAAGTGGAAAAGGAGGCATTGGGACTGACCTGGGCCTGTGAGAGGTTCCGCAACTTCCTGATTGGGAAACACTTCCAGCTGGAGACGGATCACAAGCCTCTCTTGAGTCTCCTGGGGTCTCAAGCACTGGATGCTCTACCTCCTCGGATCCAACGCTTCAGAATGCGTCTGATGCGCTACTCCTACTCCATTTCTCATGTGGCAGGGAAATGTCTGTGGACAGCAGATACACTGTCACGAGCGCCAGTCAAGAGAGGAGAAACACCGGCTGACAAAGAGCTGTTTGAAGACACTAACATCTATGTTGACATGGTAATGGAAAACCTACCTGCGAGCACTGCCTACCTGGAAGAGCTGAAAGAGCAGCTGCAGAGGGACAGTGTGTGTGCACGTGTGATGCAGCTGTGTGCAGAAGGATGGCCAGCCCATGGCACCAACGAACCTGCACTCAAGCTGTACTGGAGTGAACGTGCTCTTCTCACAGTCCAGGATGGTCTCCTACTTAAAGGACAAAGACTTGTAATTCCCTCAACAATGAGAAATGACATCCTCGTCAAGCTGCACGAAGGTCATCAGGGCGTGGTCAAGTGTAGAGAGAGGGCGCAACAGTCAGTATGGTGGCCAGGGCTGAGCCAGCAGCTGAACGAGTTGGTTCTTAACTGCAGAGCATGTTGCCAGGAGAGACAGAACCACAGGGAGCCGCTGATGCCAACACCGTACCCAGGCCGGCCATGGCAGAAATGTGGAGCAGATTTGTTCATGCTAGGGAGCAAGACCTACCTGCTAGTGGTGGACTACGCGTCAAGATATGTGGAGATCGCCCTGCTAACCCCCACAAGGTCTAATGATGTAATCCACCACCTGAAGTCAATTTTTGCACGTCACGGGATCTGTGAGACCCTAGTCACTGATAACGGGCCACAGTTCTCAGGAGCAGCCTTTGCAGAGTTTGCAGAGTCCTATGGGTTTCATCATGTGACCAGCAGCCCAAAATACCCCCAGGGAAATGCTGAAGCTGAACGTGCAGTACAGACAGTGAAAGGGCTCCTAAAGAAGTCAGATGACCCCTACCTTGCTCTGCTTTCATACAGGGCAACCCCACTTCAAAATGGATACAGTCCAGCTCAACTTCTCATGGGGAGGAGGCTTCGTACCACTGTGCCTATTCTTCCTGCTTTGTTAGATCCTGCTCTTCCTGATGGAGACACTGTACTGCTGAAGGAAAAGGAGAGGAAGATGAAAGATGCACAACGCTACAATCTGCGACACCGTGCACGGAACCTCAACAGACTCACTGCTGGGCAGAACGTGTGGGTCACAGACCAAAGAGCAGCTGGAGCTGTCATCGGAAGCCACACCACGCCCCGCTCATATCTGGTGGAGGGACCTCACGGGATCATCAGGCGAAACCGTCGTCATCTCATCACCATGCAGCCCTCACCGGAGCAGAGCAGCAGTGATGCAGCTGAGCACCTGAGCAGAGGAGGTGTTCCAGACCGACCTTCAAGAGAACAACCTGCAGCAGCACCATTGCAGCAGAACGTTCCAGAAGCACCATCTACTCCTACTCTCAGAACCAGGTCTGGGAGAGCTGTGATAAGACCGACCCGGTTCGGCTTTTAAATTTTTCTCATCACAGACTTTAACAAGACTGAGAGATATTTAAAAAAAAAAAAAGAGAAAAAAAATGTGTTTGATTTGAATGTAAATGTCAGTTTAGAGTGAGGACAGACAGAATTTTTATTGTATTTGTAATTTATTGTTACAAGCTAAGGTTAATGGCTGTGTGTCTGTTGTGAGTGTGAATGACTCAGATAGGAGCAGACCTTCCAGCCACAGGGGCAGAATAACCCCCTAAGGTCCTGCTGAATCAATGGCGGTCTACCCATTGATTCTAGAAAGGGGAGATGTGGTGTAACTGTACATTTAGAACTATGTCAGTTCATAGTGATGACGTCACCGGTGCACCGTAGCCTAGGGAACAGGTAGCCAGGGAGACGGGCAGTTGTGTACGGGAGTTAGGTAAATAAACATTCACGCTATACTTACAGCTGGACTCACGTAGTTATTTAATAACACGACACAGGCAAACCAGAGTTACCATGGCTACCCGGCGCTAGGGATAGCAACAACGCTAACCCATGGGGGCAATTCTTTCAACCACAACAAACACTCAAAAAACAATCAGATATCTCTGGTACATGACTGGAATCCTTAGAGACACCACTGAACTCATAAACTGTACGGTTATACTGAGTATAAACAGTATAAACTTTGTGTTTTTGCATGTAGCCACTCACCTCAGATAGCTGAACTCTGAAACATCCTGGAAAAGACATTACTATCCGATAGAAACTAACACTTTTTCCTTGTTGTGATGATTTCTTCACTAAAATAAACGGTCGAGCAGTGCAGTGGGAATGTCTCTGACCGTTTATTTTTGTGGGTCATAAGGATTCCAGTCATGTACCAGAGATATCTGATTGTTTTTTGAGTGTTTGTTGTGATTGAAAGAATTGCCCCCATGGGTTAGCGTTGTGGCTATCGCTAGCGCCGGGTAGCCATGGTAACTCCGGTTTGCCTGCATCAATTTTAGTCGCGTTTTTTTGCTCCAACCAACACTGAGTGACCATCAGGACAACGATTTAGGGGTCAAAAATGACCGGAATTCTCCTTTAAGGTCTGTCACATGTTCATAGGTTCTTAATAGGGCCCATAAGAAAGGATTCTAGAAGTCCTTAAGACGTAACATATGTCGTTGAAGTAGTTCTAGATGGTCTTCCTTGAGAAGGTCCAAGTTCTTGGAGGTTGCTGCTTCTACAGGTCTGAGAAGAACCTGTTTGTCTTTTATTCAATTCAATTTATTTGGGTGGGACAGTGCAAGTTCATGAACAGAAACATAGCTATAGAATCGTAAACAAGCCGGATTTGAGCTGCAAGCTAATATCCATCGTTATAAAATAGCAGCATTCAGTTTATGGTCCAGCCTTCTCCTGAAACCTTCTCTCTCATAAACGTTCTTTGCTCATTTCATCTTTGTAGAACTGTTCCAGACGACAGGCTCGGTCAGCCGGAGCCTCGGCCAATCAGCTTCCAGTCACTGTTGGACCAATCAGCTGTGAGTATTTCCTTCCCTGTACTGATAATCACACAGACCTTCTCCATAGACCATTAGACCTGGTCTGATTCACGGATGCTCTGGTTTCCAGGGTTCTGAGGAGCAGCAGCTCTGGGTTTGCTGTGAGGGACTGATGGTGACTTCAGTGAAGCCAGTGTTGTCTGACTTTGTGTCCGTGTGTGTTTCCTGTGGGGTGTGGCTACTGGCTACCTACCATCAACACCCCTCCAGTCTGGTCCACATGGTTCAGTCCACACCCCCACATTGTGATAATGAGCTGCTCTGTAATAAACTCTCCTCCAAACTGAGTCTGAGACGTCTTGTTGTTTTTATTCTCAATCAATCACTCAGTGTATCAATACAAACACATGTAACTGGCTTCTGTTAAAGGGATAGTTCAGCATTTTGGCAAATTGGCCCATTGTCATAATCCCTATAGTCATAGCAGTAGGTTCGTTACCTTTAATTGTCAGTGCAAGCTGTTTTTAGAACGGCGGAGAAGAGCAGAGTTGTTTTAGAGGGAAATGCAGAGACTGTTGATGAAAAACTGTCCCTGAAGGCAACGTGCATCAGAGGTTTTACATGAATTTCCCTCTTAAACAACTCTGTGTGGTAACGTTGTGTTATTATCTCATAGCGTGGTGAATGTGCAGCTCACAACTTGTCCACCAGAGCGTTGTGGAGTTGTTGGATTATGAGTTTGATGAGGGAAACCAAGAAATCCCATAATGAGCCTCCGTAGCGTAGCTCTGAGCAGCTCACGGCTCTGCTCCACCGTTCTAAAAACAGCTTGCACCGACAATTAAAGTTAACAAACCTACTGCTATGACTATAGGGATTATGGCAATGGGCCAGTTTGCCAAAAATGTTGAACTATCCCTTTAAATGCTCTAAATTGATTGACACCTCTTAGTCCCTCCCCCCCTGACTCATCAGTTCGTCATGGCAACTCGCCCCACCCCCCACCGCCATCACAAAGCCTCCATCGGTGTGTGAGTGAAACCCGAGCAGCCGTGGCGTCCGGCCGTCACCTGAGCCGCTGCTGCTGAATGTTTGATGGAGGCTGTCAGAGATCCTCACACACACCTGGACAGGTAGACAGGTAGACAGGACCAGGACCAGGACCAGGACCAGGACCAGGACCAGGACCAGGACCAGGACCAGGACCAGGACCAGGACCAGGACCAGAGACCAGGACCAGCACCAGGACCAGGACCAGGACCGGTAGACGGAGCTGCAGCGCCTCAGCCCACAGGTAAGATAGATAGATAGATTGATAGATCATTTATTGGGGTAGCAGAAATGTGTCTTTGACAGGGCTCATCACGTTACATACACTCAATAAAAACACAGTAACAGCTCTTTAACCTTCACATCCAGCTCCACTGTTCTGTACAGGTAGACAGACGCTCCAGGTATCATGTGTGTCTCACCTCTGTCCTGTCCGCTGAAAACCAGGAATCTCCAGAGCGTCAGAGTGCGGTCCTTCAGACTGCCACTCTCTGAGATACCTGGTTTCCATCTGTCTGCAGATCGGCAGTCTCAATAAAGTTGTGTGTGTTTGAAAGACAGAGTTCAGGCCTCGGTCCTCCAGCTGAGCCTCTGGTCACTGAACTCTCTGCAGACTAGGATGTTGGTGGCCCCCTAAACAAGGTTTTTGTTTGTGGCCCTGCACTCTAAGCACAAACACCAAATCACTGGTTAAAGCTGAATACAGACGTGTTTATTCCCTCTGAGGTTTGAGGCCATTTTCTCAACTTTTACATATTTTCTTAAATTTATCTTATTAAGATACTTGATGTTTTATGTCTAAATATTAGAACCTCCGCTGTAAGCACACTGAGGCCAGTTTGTCCTAGAACACTGTAGAAAGAAATAATTTAGGACAAATGCTGGAAATTTGAGGTCTGCTTTTTGAAACATTTCAAATCCCTTGTGAAAACACTCCTTCAGTCACGAGAATGAACTGTTTTGGTGCTTGAAATAGCTAATAGGCTATATAGCCTAAGTGTAGAAAACAAGTAAGATTGTTTTTGGAGCACAAATGTTGTCATTCTGCCGTTCTATTTTCACCAAATGTCTCAAATGTGAGATAAAAGAAGCTGAATATTGACTTCACATTACATATAAAGCTCATAGCTGCACGTGCAGACCTCAGGATGTTTAAATGACTTGATGAACCCCGGTACCTTTCTGATCATGTGGCCCCCCACCTAACGGCTGTGGCCCTAAACAACCACATAGAGGGTTTATGCCAGGGACCGGTCCTGCTGAGGAGTCTATACAGGTTTCAGAACGGCCTCTGGACCCAGACCTCCAGGTCTAACCCTGTTACTCCTCGTCTTCACCGTCAGCTGCTTTTCATTCTTCACCAGTCTGAAGGAAAACTTCAGCTCTGCCCCTTTAATCAACTTGCTGCTACGAGCACTTTGCACTTTGTCGACCACCAACGAGTAAACCAGCACTTTACCTCTGTTCATTCCTGCCTCGCACTTCCTATCAGGAGCTGCTACTTGGACTTTATTTTTTGCCAAAATTCTTTTTATTGTTTTCATAATACAACATACAAAGAAATACAAAAATACAATTACATGTTTTGAACGAACATGTCAACCCCCCACCCCGGCCCTTACAGGTTTTCAAATTCTTGGTTGGGAATCAGGTTAGTGAGTTCATAAGAAAAAGTAAATCATTTTCAAAGAGCTACTGTTTACATGTCCCCAGGTTCTTCCATCACATGAGACATATATGTCCTCGATAGCAAATAAAGGGCTCCCAGATCTGGTGGAAATGATGTTGTTGGTGTTTCATTGTTCATATGTAATTTTCTCTAAAGGCAGAGTTGAAGACAGTTCAGACAGCCACCTCTTTACACTTGGACTACTGGTGTTTTTCCATGAGAGGGCTATCACTCTCTTTGCAATTAGTAGCCTACATTTAAGTCTACAAATATTCGTTGATTATCTGGATATAGACCAAATATAAACAAATGTGGGACTGAGGTATTTGAATCTGCAAAATATTTTGAATACATTGTTTTGCTACTTGGACTTTTAGTGTTTTAGTGTTTTAGTGCTTTGTGTGTTGTTCCTCCTTCACTGTAACAACTTGGTCGTGTTAAATGTGGATATTGTGTGTCAGTATTATCTTTGTGTTGTCCACTGTTCATCTGTGTCATTTCATGTCTCAGGTTTCTCCTCTGTAGCTATTTTAGATTATGGGCTGAGCATATAGTTGAAATCTGGTGCACTGCAAAAACTCAATATCTTACCAAGAATATTTGTTTTATTTCTAGTCAAAACAAATCTCATTCTACTTAAAATAAGACTCATCACATTAAAAAGCAGCTTGTTTTTAGACACTTTTTACTTCTTTCAAGCAGATTTTCACTTGAAATAAGTAGAAAAATCTGATAGTGGAGCAAGTTTTTCTTTCTTATTACAAGCACAAAAAACTTACTTTCACTGGCAGATTTTTCTACTTATTTCAAATGAAAATGTGTTTGAAACAAGTGAAAATGATCTAAAAACAAGTTAATTTTTAAGGTGATGAGTCTTATTTTAAGTGGAAAGAGATTAGTTTTGACTAAATGAGACAATTTGACAAGAAACAAGACAAATATTCTTGGAAAGTTTTTGAGTTTTTGAGTTTTTGCAGTGTGCAACCATCTTTTCATTTGTTGTGGGTGATTAATGTTTATAACCACAGAAACCAACACGGTGAGTTTACTGTCAGAGGAAACCAGTAAACCTTATTGCCTCAACAAGGTTTTAAAGGTTAAAGGTTCATTCTGTTTATTTCCTCAGTTAGTTTAGATCTTCATATTCCTCTCCTCTCTGACTCAGGTGATGGTGTGAGGATGTCTGAGAGGAGGCAGCGAACCTTGTCCACATCCGGAGAGTCTCTGTACCAGATCCTGGGTCTGGAGAAAGGCTGCAGCCATGACGATATCAAGAAGTCCTACAGGTGAGACCACGCCCACTCACCTGCAGCAGGTGGCCATCCTAGTCCCAGATTAAAGGGATAGTTCAACATTTTGGCAAATTGGCCCATTGCCATAATCGCTATAATCACAGCAGTAGGTTCGTTACCTTTATTTGTCGGTGCAAGCTATTTTTAGAACGGAGGAGCAGAGCCGTGAGCTGCTCAGAGCTACGCTACGGAGGCTAAAGGAATTTCTTGGTTTCCCTCATCAAACTCATCAAATACACAATCCAACAACTCCACAACGCTCTGGTGGACAAGTTGTGAGCTGCACATTCACCACGCTATGAGATAATAACACAACGTTACCACACAGAGTTGTTTTAGAGGGAAATACAGAGACTGTTGATGAAAAACTGTCCCTGAAGGCAACGTGCATCAGTGGTTTTGCATGAATTTCAAAAACTATAACCAAGAACTTCCCTTAGCCTCCATATCGTAGCTCTGAGCAGCTCACGGCTCTGCTCCGCCGTTCTAAAAATAGCTTACACCGACAATTAAAGGTAATGAACCTACTGCTATGACTATAGGGATTATGGCAATGGGCCAATTTGCCAAAATGTTGAACTATCCCTTTAAAGGAGAATTCCTGTCATTTTTGACCCCTAAATCGTTGTCCTGATGGTCACCCAGTGTTGGTTGGAGCAAAAAACACGACTGAAATTGATGCAGGCAAACCGGAGTTACCATGGCTACCCGGTGCTAGCGATAGCCACAACGCTAACCCATGGGGTAATTCTTTCAACCACAACAAACACTCAGAAAACCACTGAACTCATATAGTGTAGAGTAGAAACAGTAGAAACTTTGTGTTTTTGCATGTAGCCACTCACCTCAGATAGCCCAACTCTGGAACATCCCAGAAAGACATTAGGGGAGAGCCGGGTCGATTGATACACTTTTCATTTAAACGTCTTTTTCAAAGATGACGTTATGTACACAAACATTTTTATCATGTGATCAACAACTCACATGTGTATTCTCTTAGTTACAAGTGTAATTTAACACATATGTTGGATGATCGCGCTGTTTTATAACTTTGAACGTAAATTGAAATTTGTCTCAAACGCCCCACCTATGCGGGTCGTTTGAGACACAGAGGAGGGACGGTTGAAACAGCGTTTTAAACAGAAACTACTGACATTACTCTAGTTTTTATGCAGCATATCGGACAACATACTAGTGTACTCGTCATTGCCAAAATGTCACATAATTTCTCACAATATAAATAGGTCAAATAAATATTTTTGTCCCGTGCGGAATTGTCAAGATCCGCATTTCGATTAAACTCGCCTTTCTTCTTTTGTACGAGTTGTTGCACAACTGCATTTTCATTTCATTTACTTATTTCCCTGTCCTAAGTCATGTTTATGGAGACACAGTTGAACATATTGTCATTTTACCCTCGGCATTTTCCCCTCACTTTGCTGAATATCTGTTGATTCATGTCATAAACACGAACATTAAAAAATATGTGGTGTTTATTAAAAATACATGTTGTTCATTCAAATAGGTTGTTGTTTATTGCAAAACAATTAGGCTATTAATTTGGTGATTTATATACAGATATTGATCGCGCAGTGTGACCACAATCACTACGCACGGTGGCGTGAGGGACATTTGAAACAGCTGTATCAATCGTCCCTGCAGCGACTACTGACACTTCAACCTGTTTTGGCTCTAAACTTCAAAACTATGACATTGCATAGTTTAGGACCTGTTTATGTACGAATTCATCTGTTGTTAGGTCATATTATTATTGCAAGAAACACACAATACAACTTTTGATCACAAAAAAACTACCGCACGTAACATTTTACTTTCCGTAGTCAAAAACCGGTTCGCGCTAATAACTTTTGAATGGCGTGACGTAATTTCACAAGCTTTCCCAGGATTGGTCGGTGTTGAGTGCTGAACATAGTGACAAAATCTGACGGCTCAAGCTTGTGTGGTTTTCGAGGAAATCGCTGTGTATCAATCGTCCCGTGTATCAATCGACCCGGCTCTCCCCTACTATTGTTGTGGTATTTTTTAATTAAAAATGACATAAAAGGTTGAAAACAACAAGACCAATGAAAAGAAAGTCATGCCACCTTCAAAGATCAAGTATGAACTGTGTTATTATCTCAATAATGACTACATTACATGTTTATGTTATTTTGTGTTGGTTTGACTAGTTAAAGTTACTTTGTGTTCTTATGTTGTTTCATTTCAACATTGCATTATCACTACTGGCAGATCATCTTTATCTCCAAAATTACAGCATGCTCTTTAGCACCACCTAATGGATGAGAGTGGGCACTTCAACAGGATCTGAAGGAGTGCAAGGCGTTAGTGGTGAATGGGGATGGATGTGAACTATATATGACCCCTTATAACACTTTCTGCTGAGCCAGGAGTTTTGGCTTCTGGTGCAGTTACACAGAATGGCCACCAGGCAAGGATTGAGGATGGAAAGATCTCAAATATGGCTAGGAAAGTGGCACACTTCCGGAGAGGATGTAAAGGCCCAAATAGGACGATATATACGTTCTATATATGTTATTTTCTTCTACACGATCCCATCACAGAGCGCCTGCTCTCCCCACCACAGAAACTAACACTTTCTCCTTGTTGTGATGATTTCATTAGTAAAATAAACGGTGAAGCAGTGCAGTAGTAATGTCCACAATATCTCTGACCATTTATTTTAGTAAAGAAATCATCACAACAAGGACAAAGTGTTAGTTTCTCTCTGTGATTGGATAGTAATGTCTTTATGGGATGTTTCAGAGTTGGGCTATCTGAGGTGAGTGGCTGTTTGCAAAAACACAAAGTTTCTACTGTTTCTACTCTACACTATATGAGTTCAGTGGTGTCTCTAAGGATTCCAGTCATGTACCAGAGATATCTGATTGTTGAAGAGTGTTTGTTGTGGTTGAAAAAATTGCCCCCATGGGTTAGCGTTGTGGCTGTATTTTTTTTTGAAACATTTTTTTTTTCCAATTTTTATTTTTATTTTTCAAATATTGTGCAATGTGCATTTGTTCGCCTTTTTTACATAGAGAGTCCAGGTTTTGAAAAGGGTTTAAGTTCACTTTATAATGGAGTATGTTAATTTATAGGCTCCTACAGTATTTGTGTGCAGATAAATGTTAAAAATGACTAAAAATCGGGAGAATCGGCAATATCGTAGAATCACAATTTAAATCGAATCGCCATCCAAAAATTCGTAGAAGAATCGAATCGGGAGAAAAGCATATTGTCCCAGCCCTAGTAGCCATGGTAACTCCAGTTTGCCTGCAGCAATTTTAGTCGCTTTTAGTTTTTTGCTCCAACCAACACTGGGCGACCATCAGGACAACGATTTAAGGGTCAAAAATGGCTGTAATTCTCCTTTAAGGTCACCAGCCAGCTCTGAGCCGTCCGTCCCTGTGTGTGGTTTCAGGAAGCTGGCGCTGCGGTTCCACCCGGACAAGAACCCGGAGAACCCGGAGGCGGCGGAGAAGTTCAAGGAGCTGAACAGCGCCCACGCCGTGCTGGCCGACCTGGGCAAGAGGAACATCTACGACTCCTACGGCTCCCTGGGACTCTACGTGGCCCAGCAGTTCGGAGAGGACAACGTCAACACCTACTTCATGCTGTCCACCTGGTGGGCCAAGGTGAGGGGGCGGGGCTTATGTCGCGGTGTGACAGTTTTACCAGGTTCAAGGGAAAACTAAAAGCATGGTTACAAGCAAACCAGACATGTGACCACCTGTAACCTGTATAACAACTGCCGGGGCACCATTTGAGTTTTTATTTTTCAGTTAATTGTACACAATGTTTTTTTGTGGGGGAGCATACATCAGTCCGACTGCCCAATTGTCCGACGGCTCATTTCTCCGAATACCCATTCTACAGTGTTAAGGTTAGGTTTAGGGTAAGGTTAAGGGTTAGGGCTACTTAAGTCGGAGAAGTGGGAGGTCGGACTAATGGACACAAAAATAAAGAAATGTATGGTCAGAGAAATGGGTAGTCGGACAGACGTCATGCGCCCTTTTTTGTGTAGGCTACATCATTTTTGGTTCTAGAAGTACTTACATAATACAATTATGTATTACATTTCGTGCAATATCTACACACTTCTGCTTGTGCAACTGGGTGTAATGGGCATCATGCAATACGTGTGTGTGCACTTTAGGGCATCGTGCAATACAACCTGGTACTTACCCTAACCCTAACCCTGTATGCACTCCTGCACTTTAGCACTTGTCACTTTAACCCAGCACTTTTGCACTTTATCTCTCAGGAACTCATATGGTCCCCCTACCCATGGAAGTGTTTGTCAATATGTCAATATGTTTTATATCGTCATAGTCGTAAATAAAGTGAAGTGACGCCACAGGTCGGTGGCTACGGGGTCGGTGCTGACGTGGGTCTCTGTTTCAGGGAGCGTTCGTGGTGTGCGGCATCCTGACCGGCTGCTACTGCTGCTGCTGCCTCTGCTGCTGCTGCAACTGCTGCTGTGGGAAGCTCAGACCCATGCCCACCGGCGAGGGGGCGGAGCCAGACTACGTCTCCCCCGACGACCTGGAGGAAGAGATCCGCAACGAGCCCGACAACGGTGAGTCCTCAGCTTTTATTTTGACGGTGCTTCCTCTGTCGGGGGGATCGGTTTGATTATCAGAGGCGACACAATCAAACTCAGGTACTCATGTTAAAGGGATAGTAGCATTTTTTTAAAAGTGGGGCTGTATGATCTACAAATAGCCCCTAAGTACTTTAATTGCAGTAGAAGACTCTCTGCACTCCTCCCGTTAGCAACGCCAGCCCATAATAGCCCTGCCCAGAGATTTACAACATACAGTGTTGTGAACAGTCCCAAAGAAACTGCCTATTTTCACGGCCTAAAAGAGGTTTTACCTGAAAAAAAATACACAGTTCCATTGTTCACTATAATATAATTTTTTCCAGCCCTTCAAAGTGCAGGAAAAACACAGTTTTTATTTGGACCTAACCAACTCACGTATCCCTCCACCCAGGGTTAGCGCCCGCCGATCAGCAGTTGGTTAGGTCCAAATAAAAACTGTGTTTTTCCTGCACTTTGAAGGGCTGGAAAAAATTATATTATAGTGAACAATGGAACTGGGTATTTTTTTTTCAGGTAAAACCTCATTTAGGCCGTGAAAATAGGCCGTTTCTTTGGGTCTGTTCACAACACTGTATGTTGTAAATCTCTGGGCAGGGCTATTATGGGCTGGCGTTGCTAACGGGAGGAGTGCAGAGAGTCTTCTACTGCAATTAAAGTACTTAGGGGCTATTTGGAGATCATACAACCCCACTTTAAAAAAATGATACTATCCCTTTAATGATGAGGTCATCAGGACAGGTGAGTCCTCAGGTCATGTGACGTGTCCGTTTCCCTTCAGACGCTGAGACTCCGGTCGTTCAGCAGCCGACGAACGCCAGCGAGAAAACTCAGCTCATCACTGACGGACGCCGCAGATACGGAGACACCTACACCTGAAGCCACGCCCACTCCCACCTGAAGCCACTCCCACCTACACCTGAAGCCACTCCCACTCCCACCTGAAACAGCTGTGTTTTGGTCGTTCAGGGACTCCGTAGTTTTCATCATCTCCCAGCATTCACACTATTGTTATTCTGTTCGGCCATTTTCTGCCTTTCTTTGTCCTTTAACTAGTCCTTCATACTTTGTGCTATTTCAACAATTCAAATATCAAAACGTGCGGCCTTTTCGGGACAGGTGTGCTATGACTTTTCTCTTTCATACTATTTATACTTTTTCAAATATTTAACTTTTTCTGCAATTTTTCTCCCATAGGAGATGAATGGAAACAGTCTTGAAACTCTTTAAATCTTCTGCTTCTTTGAACCTCTAAAACTTCAGCATACTTTTACCCACAGACTTCATTTGACTTTTAAACTGTAGACAAACTTTTAATCTATTCCCGTATGACTCATCTTATTGATATCTTCCACAGTTTCAGATTTTTGGCAGTTTTAAAATCATTAAAATTTTCGACAAAATCCAACTTTATAATGGGTGTGTATTGCGTTTAACGAGCAGGGCTTAGAGTGAGTGACATCATCGTTATAGTGAGAGAGACCCAAAAAACTTTCTGGATTTTTTTCTGGATAAACTGTCAGCATGGCCACAAATTAAACTCTAGACACATGATTTTCTCCACGTTTGTCGCCACACTTGTCGTGTCTCATATGATGTGCTCAAAACAGCAGACAGACTTACAGAATTTTATTACGGAGCCTCTTTGTGCAGCTAGACCCGCTCCAGTGGCTCATCGACTTCAAAACAAAAGTAGGAGCTGATTTTTTGAGAAAAACAGAAATGACCCCCTTTTCTAACTCGCGACGGCAAGAAAAGTTTTTGCCCTACAAACATTTAATGCACATCAAAATGCTCAGGAAGGTCTCCTTGCCCAGTTGGTCTTTACCACATTCTGATATTAGGTACGGTTCTCTTTTTATGGGCTGTTGTTCGGGAGCTGCGCCGAGCTCAAATCTCTCTGCTCTGCTCTGCTCTGTGTGCAAGTGGCCAGCTGTAGTGGCCAGCTCGTTATCGTCTAACACAGGCATGCACATCTATCTATCTATCTATCTATCTATCTATCTATCTATCTATCTATCTATCTATCTATCTATCTATCTATCTATCTATCTATCTATCTATCTATCTATCTATCTATCTATCTATCTATCCCCCTCTCTATTTCTTTCTTTCTTTCAAACGCTCTGTCTCTTTTTCTTCTTTCTTTCTTCTACCCCCTTCATCTGTATTTTAACTTCTTTCTTCCTTTCTTCCTTTCTTTCTTTCTTTCTTTCTTTCTTTCTTTCTTTCTTTCTTTCTTTCTTTCTTTCTTTCTTTCCCTCTATATCTCTATCCATCTACCTCTTTCTATATATCATCCCCCTCTCTCTTTTTCTTCTTTCTTTCTTTCTTTCTTTCTTTCTTTCTTTCTTTCTTTCTTTCCCTCTATATCTCTATCTATCTACCTCTTTCTATCTATCATCCCCCCCTCTCCTTTTTTCTTCTTTCTTTCTTTCGCCCATAGAAAGACATTCATCTCTCAGCCTTCAACTTTTATATTTTAGCTTTAGCCTTTTTCAACATTTCCTCAGCAGTTTCTTCAGCTAACTCAGCGTTGTTTCAGCTCATTCAGCAACAGCGTTCAGCTGCTTTCAGCATTCACACGCATTTTCTGCAGGAAATGCTTTCTCTTTCTAGTTATAAATAAAGTTGTAATCCAGCTTCAGATCGTCACTGTGATGTCACATCATGGTGTAAACAGTTTGTGTGTTTGTGAACTTTTATTTTGTTAATGTGTCTTTTATCAGTGAGTGTGTAACAACTGGTGTGTGTGACGTCATCACCTGTGGTCATGTGATCAGATGACGTCATCGTTAATAAAACAGTTAGTTAAACAGCCTGGGGTGTGTCCTCTGTCACACACACACACACACACACACACACACACACACACACACACACAGTGGTGGACAGTAACGGAGTAAATTTACTTGAGTACTGTACTTAAGTACATATCCAGAGGATTTGTACTTTACTTGAGTATTAGATTTCTTTGGTACTTATTACTCTTACTTGAATACATTTCCAAGACAAATATTAATACTTTTACTGGAGTTAATTAGTAGGAAGGCTGAAAAGTACTGGTTACTTTCAGGTCTTTTTCTAAAATCCTATTGGACACAAGCTGTGTTTGTCTGTGAAGGAAACCCTAACCCCTAAAAGCAGCACATCAGTGCAGCTGAGCAGCAAAGAGTTCATTCTCACTAACAAGAGTTAAAAGCTCCTTACATTCATTTACAAACAATTATACCCCTTTCCCACTGGCCAAAAAACCCGTTTAAACCCGCAACAATCGGCTTTTGGTGGCAGTGGGAAAGGCGCACTGAGCCGCGTCGACGCGGTCAAACGACTCGGCAGCGACGCGGGTTAAAATCGCCTTTAATCGGCTCGGCTCCGAACGGCTTGCAGTGGGAACGCCAGACCCGCGTCAACCCGCCAATTTACGTGATGACACTGAGAGTTACGTGACGCTACGTCATCGCGCCGGTCGCGTCTCATATCACCAAAACAAAGCTCCGCTCCGCTCTGCTCTCATCCCAGACTGGGATCAAAACATCAGAGAACACTGACCAAAAACGATAGAAAAAAAGAAAAGAAAAGAAGCGACAGTCTGTTTAACTGACGTGTTGTGTTGTCATGACGACAGTCTGTTTAACTGACGTGTTGTGTTGTCATGACGACAGTCTGTTTAACTGACGTGTTGTGTTGTCATGACGACAGTCTGTTTAAGACGTGTTGTGTTGTCATGACGACAGTCTGTTTAACTGACGTGTTGTGTTGTCATGACGACAGTCTGTTTAACTGACGTGTTGTGTTGTCATGACGACAGTCTGTTTAACTGACGTGTTGCCGCGGACGTCCGTCATCCGGCCGCAGCAGACTCTCTGTCCTCCGCGGTCCTGGTGCTCCAGGTCAGCCAGCCAGAGAGTCTGCCTCGGCGGACGGACACTCCGCGGCGGGCGGCTGTGGCATGACTGTGTGTCTCTTGCACCGCGGATGAGAGCGGGGCGACTGGTTTATGCTCTGTCTGATCCCTCAGCAGGGGGGGGGGCAGACTCGGCTCATTTTGGTCAATGGGAAAGGGGCCAAATGCCGATTGTTAGCGGGTCGACCCGCGTTTAAAAAACCCGCGTCGACCCGCTAATTTTAGTGGGAAAACGGCTTTAGAGTCATTCATTGATGTGAAGAATAAGACATTTACTCTGACTCTTACTTTTACTTAAAGGGATAGTTCACCCAAAATTGAAATTTTGTACGTAAGTTTGTAAGTTACAGGGGGTCTCGGCATAGCAGTGCATGTCCATATGACGGTTGCAAATGGATACCAACTGTCTTCGTAACAAAAAGACACACCAAAAAACATCCAGATACCTCCATGCTGCTCGTATGTAATGTCCCTCTTGTATTGAAGCCCCGAAATGCAAAATTGTCCCGAAAAAGATTAAATAAGTCTATATTTTAAGCTTGTTTGTAGCGGAAGCTTCTCGGAGCCCCTCTTCCCGATTCGTCAAATTTTGGACGAACTGGGACAATTTTTGGGAGAATTTCTCATGTTGGGGCTTCAATACAAGAGGGACATTACAGACGAGCAGTATGGAGGTATTTGGATGTTTTTTGGTGTGTCTTTTTGGACGAAGAAAAGTGAGCTCCGTTCTCAACCGTCATATGCAGTGCTGCACGGAGCCCACAAGGACTCTGAAACTTCTCCCAGCCCTTAGTCCACATGAGAGGGAGGAGCTAATGAGTGAAAATTCAATTTTGGGTGAACTACCCCTTTAAAGTAAATTTAAAAGCATGTATTTTTGGATACTTAAGTACCATTAATTAAAAGCATGTACTTTTTTACTCTTACTGGAGTAACATGTCGACTGAGCTACTTTTACTTGTAACGGATACATTTTGACCAGTAGTATTTGTACTCTTACTCAAGTACTGGGGTCGAGTACAGCTGTTCTCTCTGGAGAGGGGGTGACTGTCTCTTTTTTTTTTTTTTTTTTTACATGTTTTTATTTGAAGAAATGAACAATGATCAGATATTCAACATACAACATTTTTCTTATTTTCTTTCCCCCCACCCATCCCCATCGTGCTGCCAATATGAAAAGATAAATTAAATATATAATGAAAATAAACTGGTGAGTGAGAAGCAAAGTTACAGGTATGAAAATATATACAAGATTAAAATAATACTGTAAACTGTTTTCTTGTCTGTAACAACATCTCCGTCCTGGGTGATGATCCCTCCTCTGTTGCTCACCCTGAGCTTTCTCCTGGTTTTCCCTGTTAAAAGGGTTTTCCATGGAGTTTTTCCTCAGTGGATGTGAGGGTCTAAGGACAGAGGATGTTGTTATGATGGGATGTAAAGCCCTTTGAGACAAACTGGTGGTAAAAACGGGCTATACTAATAAAATTGCCTTGCCTTGCCTAATACAAAATAAATAAATAAAGATAAAGAAAAATAAATGAAAAATAAAAGCAAATCAATAAGAGAAAAAGTGGACATCAAGACAGTAGGAGAGGGGGTGACTGTCTCTTTAATGACCCCCCACCACCCCCCCATTCCTCCTCCTGACCTTTGACATATATGGCCTTGTCGCCCTGGTAACAGCTGACGTCAGTCCGTCTAAAAACAGCCTGAGAGTTTGTGTCGGACTAGAGCTCCGCTGCTCCGCTGCTTTTCACTCTTACTGACATTTTATTGATTTATTATAGGTATTTTATTGGTTTATTATTGATCTGTTATCGGTGTATCGATCGGTCGGAGCTGATGGAGAGTCTGGAGAAGCAGCTGGTGTGTCCCATCTGCCTGGAGGTGTTCACCAAGCCGGTGGTCATCCTGCCCTGCCAGCACAACCTGTGCCGGAAATGCGCCAATGACGTCTTCCAGGTGAGGCCCGCGCGCACCGCACGTGGAGCCGAGCTGCGTGTGTGTGTGTGTGTGTGTGTGTTGTGTTATTCCCTGTGTGGAAAGGAAAAACGCGAGGCTGCGTGGTGCTTGGTGGTGGTGGTGCGTTCAAGGACAGTCTGACTTCTGGACACAGAGCCAGGGCCGTTGCTATGAATTCTGGGCCCCCTTAACGAATACTAAAGTGGGCCCCTCCCCCTAACTTTTCCTTTTTTTTTTCTTAGACTACGTATGTATTATGGTTTTTTATTCAGCCTTCTTTGTTTTGATGCTAATGCAGAATTACACTGCAAAAACTCAAGTATCTTAGCAAGAATATTTGTCTTATTTCTAGACAAAATGTCATTTCTAGTCAAAACAAATCTCATTCTACTTAAAATAAGACTCATCATATTAAAAGTAGCTTGTTTTTAGACACTTTTTACTTCTTTCAAGCAGATTTTCACTTGGAATAAGTAGAAAAAATCTGATAGTGGAGCAAGTTTTTCTTCCTTATTACAAACACAAAAAACTTACTTTCACTGGCAGATTTTTCTATTTATTGTGAATTTAAGTGAAAATGATCTAAAAACAAGTTAATTTTTAGGTAATGAGTCTTATTTTAAGTGGAAAGAGATTAGTTTTGACTAGAAATGAGACATTTGGACAAGAAATAAGACAAATATTCTTGGAAAGATGTAGAGTTTTTACAGTGTACTATGAGTATTAGTCAGGGTCTTACGCAGAATAAATCAGTCATACAAAGATTAGACTACTGGGGTTTTTTATGGGCCCCACTGGGCGCTGGGCCCCTAGAGTTATCATCACCTTTCTCCCCTAGACAACGGCCCTGCACAGAGCCAACAGGTGTTTATTATGGGAGGGAAGGTCACGCAGAGGTCACAGAGCTGTCACTCACTCAGAACGTAAACAGACCAACACACACACATAGGTTCAGGGTGACGTCACTTCCTGAGGACGACCCTCCACAATAAAACTCCAGACTCCACAACTTCACTTTACACTTTACACTTTACTTTATTTTCTCACGACCAGGTAAGTGGTATGGAGCACAAACAATAAAACAGTACAAATAATCAGACATAGCAGGAGGCAGTGGGGCTGTACATACATCTAAAAAAAAACAGAGGAAGAACACGCTTCAGAAAAGCACCTAGCTTATAAATAACTTTAGTTTTATCCGACTATAATAACAAAATGAGTTTAAACATAGATGGGCGACGAACATGGTATTTAGGGAGGTATTTTTCTCTTAGATATACAATACATGTGTTCTTGCATTCAAACAAAACATGGAACTCATCACCAATCTGGCTGCTGGTCTTTGCATAGATCACATAACCTCTGACTTCTATCGAGTCCTTTATACCTTCCAATAACTTTTGGTATTCTTGTATTGTTTACTCTGAAGTGGCAGATGGCCTGTCTAGACTTTTGGTTTGAACACAATAAATACTTTTCTAACTTAAACTCTTATTTAAACTCGATGTAGATGTCACATGATGTCATACTGCCAACTATCACATCTGATTGCATCACAGTCAGAACCAGAAATAGAAACAACTTTATTGTCCATTGCATGAAGCAGCAGCAGTAGCAGCAGCAGTAGTGTCTTTGACGTGACTCAGATGGTTAAAACAGAAGCAACAAGTGGACCTGGCTGCAGCAGCTACATGTGATGTTGATAATATTGACAGCTGCTCTGTGTATGAAGGTGGAGGCTCTGACTGACTGCATGAGTGAAGGTGAAGGAGTGAAGGTGTGAGAGTGAAGGAGTGAAGGAGTGAAGGAGTGAAGGTGAAGGAGTGAAGGTGTGAGGGTGAGGGCTGTGACAGTTGAGACTGGTCTAAACAGAGAGGAAGGTGCAGCCAGATGAGATGTTGCAGGTGAGGACTGACTCAGAGTGATGAGTTCATTAGTTTCTCCTCAGTTTCCTGCAGGGTATCTGCAGGGTCTTGAAAAGTATTAAAAGGTGATAAATCAATTTTGGGAAAATTAAGACCCTTTAAAAGTATTAAAAAGTCTTTTCACAACTTTATAAAGTCTTAAAATGTCATGGTATTTTTTCTGAATTAGCTGTCCAAGAGTTTGAGTCCTAAAAAACATTGTGAAAGTGTGTGAATTTATTCATTTTATTAAAAAACAAAGATGAACCGGTACATGAAAAAGAAAAGAAGATTGTTGTTTTTGTTTTTTGATAAACTTTGCCTTTTATTTATTATCCCAGCCTATTTTGAATTCTGTTGTATCATAGTGGTCTATATAGTCTTTATCACAAACTAGAACTGTTAAGTTAAAAGTGTCACTGATGTAAATGGTTACAGCTTGAAGTGGTGGTGAGGTGTTGAAAAATATTGAGAAGGTCTTGAAAAAGTCTTAAAAAGGTTTTAGAATTAACTCCAAGATTCCTGTATAAACCCTGTCCTGAGCAGAAAGAGTTGATGTTGTGTCTTTTATTAACAGATGTGGGCAGAGAAGAGAAGTGTTGTGTCCTTTAGTTCCCAGTGTGTGAGCATCACCACCACCCGACATCGTTCCCCTGCAGCTGCACAGATCTTAGTTTAGAGATGTTTAACTTTAAAGAGTTACCTCAGCTCCACGTGTCCCTTGTCTCCAGCTCCAGGATCAGAGGCAAATAGTCCAGTTGCCTCTGGTTCAGTTGTTGTCCAGAGATGCTGTGTAAGAAGTCTCTGATCCGTTGAACCAGAACTGGACTGAGCTGTAGTCCAGTCAGGTGGTTCAGGTCCAGGTCCGTATGTTGACTGTGTTTGATAGTTTGCAGGTGTGAGGCAAGACAAGGCAATTTTATTTGTATAGCCCGTTTTTACCACCAGTTTGTCTCAAAGGGCTTTACATCCCATCATAACAACATCCTCTGTCCTTAGACCCTCACATCCACTGAGGAAAAACTCCATGGAAAACCCTTTTAACAGGGAAAACCAGGAGAAAGCTCAGGGTGAGCAACAGAGGAGGGATCATCACCCAGGACAGAGATGTTGTTACAGACAAGAAAACAGTTTATAGTTTACATAAGAAGTCAAATATATCGTTTTGTTGGTCTCCATTTTGTGCAGTTGTGATATTTTTTTATTCACTTCCGTACATGCAGTTGTCATGGTAACTCCTCAGTTTCATTCATGTGCTCTAAATGCACTTTGCTCAATAAAGAGCTAAATGAGTTTTTAAAGACTTAAAAAAAATCTTGGTTTGAATTCTATAAAAGTGGGTCGCGACTTAATGACCATGGGACAATGTTTCTTTCTTTCTACTCCCTTTCTCTTTCTTTTTACTTCCTTCCTTCTTTCTTTGTTTCTACCCTCTTTCTTTCTTTCTTTCTTTCTCTATCTATCTACCTCTTTCTATCTATCATCCCCCTCTCTTTTTCCCTCTTTTTCTTCTTTCTTTCTTTCGCCCATAGAAAGACATTCATCTCTCAGTCTTCAAGTTTTATGTTTTAGCTTTAGCCTTTTTCAACATTGCCTCAGCAGTTTCTTCAGCTAACTCAGCGTTGTTTCAGCTCATTCTGCAACAGCGTTCAGCTGCTTTCAGCATTCACACGCATTTTCTGCAGGAAATGCTTTCTTTTTCTAGTTATAAATAAAGTTGTAATCCTTAAACTTAATGACCATGGGAAAATGTGGAGCCCAGAGCAGGGCCGTTGCTAGGAATTCTGGGCCCCCTTAAAGAACACTATAATAAATAATAATAATAAACTTTATTTGTATTGCACCTTTCTTAACAAAGTTACAAAGTGCATAGACAGGTATATAAAATACAGTAACAATAGAACAACGGCAAAGGGACAATATTAGACATTAACAAACAACAGTAAAATAAGTCGATAAATACAAGAGAGAAATAAGAGCATAGATAGATCCTACTGCTGCCTTCTGGGATTTAAAAAGCTTTTTTATAAAAGTAGGTTTTTAAAAGGGATTTAAAATTCATTAGTGAGCTGGCGGATTTGATGTCCTCAGGGAGGTCGTTCCATAGTTTAGGAGCATAGGTGGCAAAAGCTCTGTCACCTTTGGTCACCAGCCTAGACCTGGGTACAACCAAAAGAGACAGGTTTGAGGACCTGAGGTTACCAGCTGGTTTGTATAAAATTAAAAGCTCAGTTATGTAGCTAGGAGCAAGGCCATGAAGAGCTTTAAAAGTTAGCAATAAAATTTTAAAATCAATTCTTAATTTGACGGGCAGCCAGTGAAGAGAAGCTAGAACTGGTGTTATATGCTCAAATCTTCTAGTTCCAGTAATAAGTCTGGCCGCAGCATTCTGCACCAACTGCAGGCGGTGGAGACAACTTTGGCTGAGACCTGTGTACAAGGCATTACAATAATCTAAACGGGAGGAAACAAGGGCATTTACCACTTTGTTGAGGTCGTTGAAAGATAAAAACGGTCTGATTCTAGAAATATTTCTTAGGTGCATAAAACAGGATTGTACAGTTTTCTTGATATGAGCCTCGAAACAAAGATGAGAATCGAATAACACACCCAAGTTTCTTGCAACAGGTTTAACGCATGCTGCCAAAGAGCCAAGACTGTTAAGAGTATGGGAGTTGTAGCTAAGAGGGCCGAACAAAAGAACTTCTGATTTATCTGCATTTAGTTGGAGGAAGTTGTGAGACATCCAACATTGGATGTCAGCAAGGCAGGCCATGAGGGAAGCTAGCGAGGTGGGGTCTGAGGAAGTTAAAGGGACATAGAGCTGAGTGTTGTCAGCGTAGCAGTGAAAATGGATGTTGTGTTTCTGGATGATTTGACCTAGAGGGAGCATGTAAATGGAGAATAATAACGGGCCAAGGATGGACCCTTGAGGGACACCACAAGAGAGACGGGCGGATGATGATGAAGTATTTCCTAAAACCACTGCGAAGGTTCTCTCAGAGAGATAGGAGCGGAGCAGATTAAGGGCGGAGCCACCAAGGCCTACCCAGGACTCTAGCCGGCTAAGAAGCAACCCGTGGTCCACCGTGTCAAAGGCCCCACTAAAGTGGGCCCCTCCCCCTAACTTTTCCTTTTTTTTTCTTAGACTACGTATGTATTATGGTTTTTTATTTAGCCTTCTTTGTTTTGATGCTAATGCAGCATTACACTGCAAAAACTCAAGTATCTTAGCAAGAATATTTGTCTTATTTCTAGTCAAAATGTCATTTCTAGTCAAAACAAATCTCATTCTACTTAAAATAAGACTCATCATATTAAAAGCAGCTTGTTTTTAGACACTTTTTACTTCTTTCAAGCAGATTTTCACTTGGAATAAGTAGAAAAAATCTGATAGTGGAGCAAGTTTTTCTTCCTTATTACAAGCACAAAAAACTTACTTTCACTGGCAGATTTTTCTATTTATTGTGAATTTAAGTGAAAATGATCTAAAAACAAGTAAATTTTTAGGTGATGAGTCTTATTTTAAGTGGAAAGAGATTCGACTAGTTGGGAACCCCTGGTCTAGATCAGTCTAGATCAACGTCTCTCTGTCCTCTCTGTCCTCTCCGTCCAGGCGTCCAACCCCTACATGTCCACGCGCAGCGGCTCCACCGTGACGTCCGGCGGTCGATTCCGCTGCCCGTCCTGTCGCCATGAGGTGGTGCTGGACCGCCACGGGGTCTACGGCCTGCAGAGGAACCTGCTGGTGGAGAACATCATCGACATGTACAAGCAGGGCAGCACCAGGTAATACCCCGCCCCGGCCCCAAAGCACCAGGTAATACCCCGCCCCGGCCCCAAAGCACCAGGTAATACCCCGGCCCCAGAGCAGCTATATAACCCCCCAGCACATTATTTGTCAAGAGAAAGACAGCCCTTAAAGTGATAGTTCAGCATTTAGTCAGACTGGCCCATTGCCATAATCCCTATAGTCTATATAGCAGTAGGTTTGTTACCTTTAATTGTCGGTGCAAGCTGTTTTTAGAACGGCGGAGCAGAGCCGTGAGCTGCTCAGAGCTACGCTACGGAGGCTCATTATGGGATTTCTTGGTTTCCCTCGTCATCAAACTCATCAAATACACAATCCAACAACTCCACAACGCTCTGGTGGACAAGTTGTGAGCTGCACATTCACCACGCTATGAGATAATAACACAACGTTACCACACAGAGTTGTTTTAGAGGGAAATTCATGCAAAACCACTGATGCGCGTTGCCTTCAGGGACAGTTTTTCAGCAAGCAGTCTCTGTATTCAGGGCCGGCCCCTGGCATAAACTCTCTATGTGGTTGTTCAGGGCCACAGCCGTTAGGTGGGGGGCCACATGATCAGAAAGGTACCGGGGTTCATCAAGTCATTTAAACATCCTGAGGTCTGCACGTGCAGCTATGAGCTTTATATGTAATGTGAAGTCAATATTCAGCTTCTTTTATCTCACATTTGAGACATTTGGTGAAAATAGAACGGCAGAATGACAACATTTGTGCTCAAAAAACAATCTGACAAAATGTCATTTTAGACTTGTTTTCTATACTTATCTATTACTACACCCAATGACGCTGGGGAATACAACTGAAGATGTGTCCCTGCTCTTTATTGGTTGGGGGCCACCTGGGGTCGATCCTGTGCAGAAGACCTTTCAAATATTTGGGATATTTACCATCATGTCCTATTTTCAAATCTGTATTCATATCCTATTTCAAGCACCAAAACAGTTCATTCTCATGACTGAAGGAGTGTTTTCACAAGGGATTTGAAATGTTTCAAAAAGCAGACCTCAAATTTCCAGCGTTTGTCCTAAATTATTTCTTTCTACAGTGTTCTAGGACAAACTGGCCTCAGTGTGCTTACAGCGGAGGTTCTAATATTTAGACATAAAACACTTGAGTATTATCTGCAAGTATCTTAAAAAGATACATTTAAGAAAATATGTAAAAGTGGAGAAAATGTCCTCAAACCTCAGAGGGATAAACACGTCTGTATTCAGTTTTAACCAGTGATTTGGTGTTTGTGCTTAGAGTGCAGGGCCACAAACAAAAATCTAGTTTAGGGGGCCACCAAAATCCTAGGGCCGGCCCTGGTTGTATTTCCCTCTACAACAACTCTGTGTGGTAACGTTGTGTTATTATCTCATAGCGTGGTGAATGTGCAGGTCACAACTTGTCCACCAGAGCGTTGTGGAGTTGTTGGATTGTGTATTTGATGAGTTTGATGAGGGAAACCAAGAAATCCCATAATGAGCCTCCGTAGCGTAGCTCTGAGCAGCTCACGGCTCTGCTCCGCCGTTCTAAAAACAGCTTGCACCGACAATTAAAGGTAACGAATGAATTTCCTGCTATAATTTACTGATTGGCTGTCTGTTATCTGTGTGTGTGTGTGTGTGTGTGTGTGTGTGTGTGTGTGTGTGTGTGTGTGTGTGTGTGTGTGTGTGTGTATCTCTGTGTGTGTGTGTGTGTGTGTGTGTGTGTGTGTGCAGTAAGCCGGTGGAGGTGAAGGAGCAGCAGCCGATGTGTGAGCAGCACCAGGAGGAGAGGATCAACATCTACTGTGTGAGCTGCAGCGTTCCCACCTGCTCCATGTGCAAGGTGTTCGGAGCGCACAAGGACTGTGAGGTCGCTCCGCTCAACAGCGTCTTCACTAAGCAGAAGGTACCACAACTACACAACACAACACAACACAACACAACAACATGTTCCTGGCCACTTGTTTTAGCTGCAAAAACACAGGATTTCTCATACTATGTTTTTCTTTTATTATTTTATTTCATTATGTTTTATTCCTGCACTGCAAAAACTCAAAATCTTTCCAAGAATATTTGTCTTATTTCTTGTCAAAATGTCTCATTTCTAGTCAAAACTAATCTCTTTCCACTTAAAATAAGACTCATCACCTAAAAATTAACTTGTTTTTAGATCATTTTCACTTGTTTCAAACTAATTTTCACCCAAAATAAGTAGAAAAATCTGCCAGTGAAAGTAAGTTTTTTGTGCTTGTAATAAGGAAGAAAAACTTGCTCCACTATCAGATTTTTTCTACTTATTTCAAGTGAAAATCTGCTTGAAAGAAGTAAAAAGTGTCTAAAAACAAGCTGCTTTTAATATGATGTGTCTTATTTTAGGTAGAATGAGATTTGTTTTGACTAGAAATGACATTTTGACTAGAAATAAGACAAATATTCTTGCTAAGATACTTGAGTTTTTGCAGTGTGTCTATATTCTGAAGGTGTTTACAGAGGGGATTGTTGATACATCATTCATACAACATTTTATTCCAAAAAAACAAAAACAAAAAAAGCAAAATTCAATTTTTTTTTTTTAGGGCTGGTGACAGTATTTTCTCATTTACAGAGTGATAAAAAGAGATATCCACAATCCCCTTGGTGAAACTTTAGAGTCTAATATGTCAACAAAATAAAACAAGAATTTTGAAAGAGGCTTTATCCATTGATGAGATTTCATTTCTGGAGATATTTGCAAATTAGCGCATATTTCATTAGATATTGCCCCATTTACACATTTAAACAAACAATTTGACAAAACTTGTAATACAAAAAATATTTGTCTTAATGTGAGTGATAAACTTGGGAAGTTTCATGGTGAAATCTGGAGAAAAACATCCAGGGGTAAAAAGAGGGTGAATTACACGGTGGTGTTTTACAGTTGTAGTGACATCACAGGTCCTGTGTGTGTGTGTGTGTGTGTGTGTGTGTGTGTGTGTGTGTGTGTGTGCAGGCGGAGCTGACTGACTGCATCTCCATGCTGGTTGGGAACAACGAGCGGATTCAGGCCGTCATCAGTCAGCTGGAGGAAACCTGCAGAGCCGTCAACGTGAGTTCTGCTGTTTGTCCACTAGAGGGCAGCAGCCACCACACACTGCAGCTACCACACACTGCAGCTACAACACACTGCAGCTACAACACACTGCAGCTACAACACACTGCACTGTCACGGAGCTGTTTGTCCACTAGAGGGCAGCAGCCACCACACACTGCACTGTCACGGAGCTGTTTGTCCACTAGAGGGCAGCAGCCACCACACACTGCACTGTCACGGAGCTGTTTGTCCAGCAGGGGGCAGCAGCTACAACACACTGCACCTCTGGTCCAATGATGGACCGCTGGTGCCACCACATTCACTTCATCTCAGATATTCTCCCATGTTTCCTCTTTACTGTAGATCAACAACATGTTTATTTGCTCCTTTCTGTTAATTCATTGGATCAGATTTCATTCTGTGTTTGCGGCCACCCAGCTCTCCTTCCATGGTGGACACGGTTACAACGCCTAAAACTGTTATTTCAAACCTGCAGTTTGCACATGCTGTTACTTAGACAGTTACTCTAGTAGATTACCTGCAACACGGAGCTTTAGCAGCTTCAGAGGCCGACACAGAATCACCCTGCACTGAATGTTTCAGCTGCAATAAACCAGACTTTAGAGTCATATTTCTGCAGTTATTTTGGCAAAAGTAACTCAATAGTAATGCAAAAGTAGCATAAACGCATTACAATTCTGAGACAGTAACTAATTACTTTCAAATGACAGTGAGTAATAATATGTCATGTGTTATATTCTGGATGTGTTTCCAGGACAACGGCAGCAGACAGAAGTCGAAGGTGTGTGAGTCGTTGGACCACCTGTTTGCGCTGCTGGAGGAGAAGAAGGGAGAGATGAGTGTGAGGATCAGCTGTGAGCAGGAGGAGAAGCTGGACTACCTCAGAGGCCTGAGGAGCCGCTACAACCAGCACATGGAGGCCACGGCCAAGCTGCTGGAGACCGCCATCCAGACCCTGGACGAGCCCGAGATGGCCGTGTTCCTGCAGGTCAGACCTCAGCGCTTAAAGGGACAGTTCAGTTTTTTACAACCTGGACCTTATTTCTAGCATAAAATACGATCATTTTACTCACCCAGATAACTTTGGTGTCATTTGGAGTCGTTTTGACGAAATTAGCCCCAGTCGAGAGCCGCGTATATCCGTATAATGTGAGAACACGGGGCAGCAGAATGCAGCCTCTAAATAACACATTATCCAATATTTAGTTCTGATAGGCTAGTGCTATTCCCCTCTGAGTCCGGGGTTAGCTGTTATCAACATCCGGGGTCTGTAGGTTGACCTACTGACCTCTGACCTGGATGATGTCATGTCATGTTGCTAGCGCTAATGCTACGGTTGGTTTCTGCGTGTTTGTGACTTGTCAGAACAAAATGAGCAGCTGGATGAAGTTCAGCTTCCACAGGCTTCCTCTCCTCAACCTGGACTCACTAAAGCTCCGGCTGGTTGAGATAAAAATGGACCCGAATGCCGAAGCAGAATGATTATTATCAGAATGAGCCGCGCGGCGCTCAGAGATGACATCATCCAGGTCAGAGGTCAGTAGGTCAACCTACAGACCCCGGATGTTGATAACAGCTAACCCCGGACTCAGAGGGGAATAGCACTAGTGTATCAGAACTAAATATTGGTGAAATGAAGGAGTTTCTCTGCAGATAATGTGTTATTTAGAGGCTGCATTGCGCTGCCCCGTGTTCTCATATTATACGGATATACGCGCCGCTCCACTGGGGCTAATTTCGTCAAAACGACTCCAAATGACACCAAAGTTATCTGGGTGAGTAAATGATCGTATTTTATGCTAGAAATAAGGTCCAGGTTGTAAAAAACGGAAATTATCCTTTATGGCCTTTGCACACTGGGTCCGTTTTTGTCGTCCGAAATTGCCGCACGTCAAAAAATAAATTGGACCTCATGTTGTGTCGATCATGTTTACACACCGAGTCCCAAACTTTCGTCCGTCATTAATGTTTTCGGAACAGGTTCGATTTAATGCGTTTTTCACATCCGTGAAAAGTCTTTTTGACCAATCACATCAGAGTTTAGAGGCTGGAGAGAGAGAGAGAGGGGAGGAGGTCACCGCTGAGTGGGTGGGTGTGTGTGTGTGTGTGTGTGTGTGTGTGTGTGTGTGTGTGTGTGTGTGTGTGTGTGTGTGTGTGTGTGTGTGTGTGTGTGTGTGTGTGTGTGTGTGTGTGTGAAATTGTACGTCTTGTGTTTAATGTGTGAGCTAATAATCAATATCTAACAAACTGGACCACTGACATCCTATCATAAACAGTTGAAGTGATGATGATAGTTCAGCAGCAGATTGGCTCCTCTCAGGATGGACACAATATTAAAATTTTTCTCTTTCATTTCTCAACAAGTGAGAGAACCACAAAGTGCATCATCAATGCGTGACGATGTTTGTCTCCCTCTCCGAAATTTGCAACACAAAATAAAAACGCATGCGAATAAAACGCTACGGACTCAGTGTGCAAAGACCTTTAATGTGAAGGACGTGAACGCCTGAGAGTGCGTTCATTAACACTAACCACTGATCTGTCTCCCACAGACGGCCAAACCGCTGCTACACAAGTGAGTACAACGTTTTTTCTGCAGCGTTGATTGGTGATTGGTTCATTTTCTTCACTGATGGTTTTTTATTGGTCAGAATCACAGAGGGCACCAACACGTCGCACCTGGACAAACTGCAGAACGGCTACGAGAACATGGAGCACTTCACCGCCAACTTCGACCGCCAGCGGCGAGCGCTCAGCAGAGTGGACTTCATCAGAGGTACCGCCCACAGGAAGTAGCTCTGACCAATCACAGAGAGAGGATGATAAAATATAACATTGTTTGTTTTGTCTAATTTACACTTCCGCTCGTTTTATTTTGGGAATTTAGCCACTTCCGTCTGTGCATCTTCCCTGATTATATATCATTATTATTAGGGCCACGGGCCATCGCACCGGGCACTGATCCCTACAGCTATGAAATAGCTGCAAAATTTTGCATGTAAGTCAATGGGACGGGCGAAAAAAAAAGAGCGAAAAAGACCAATCATTGGATTTTAACAAACGTCTACTGCTCAGGCATACTTTCACCTAGAGACTCCATTTAAACTTTAAACAGTAGACACAAGTCTTGTGTATTGTCGTATTACTCCACGTTTTGATAGGTAATATAGTTTTTGATCAATCCCTGATCAATGACCATGATCATTTTTGGAGAAATTATGAGATTATAATGGGTGTGTATTGCACGGAATGTTCGTGTCAGAGTGCGTGACATCATCGGTTAGAGTGGGAGAAAGCCCAGAAAAACTCCAGATATAAAAACCAATGATTGGACAAACATTACTATTTCTGTGTGCACGTTTTTGTAATTAGTCATGGTTATCAGAGATTAGCTGGGCTAACGGTTAGCTACCTGTTTAACTTTAATAACTCAGTGACTCAATAAACGCTCCATGAAAAAATATTTTCTCCAGCGGATATCTGAGTTCCAACATGACTGAGCTAACTGGAGTAGTTTCATGTCGTGTCCCACAACGGGAGGGTTTTAACAGCTGACGTCCTGCTGTTAGCTTAGCTACCGCTGTTAGCTTAGTTACCGCTGTTAGCTTAGCTACCGTTAGCTTAGCTACCGTTAGCTGTCCCTGTCAGCTGAGCCACTGATGCTTTCTAGACACTGTGATTCCCCTAAACTGAATAAATACCACACATAGCAACACAAAACACACACACAGAAATAGTAATGTTTCTTCAATCATTTCAGATTTGTCTAAACGGTGATAGGGCGTGAAAAATATGATATATAGCTAAACTCTGGTTCGTTACTATTGTTCTCATTCAAATTACAGCTGGTTTTCTACCAGGACGTAGAATGTAAACAACAAGGAGATTCGTCCTATTGTTGACAGCATAGACTGGTTGATAGACATCATGATAACTTTATTTATAATCATCACCTAATTTTAATGAGAACAATACGGACGAAGGTTTAGCTTTATGTCACATTTTCACGTCACTATATCACCGTTGTGACTACTCTGATGTTTATGAAGTCTATAAAACAAATTGTTGAACAAACATTTTAGATTAGCTGGGCTAACCGTTAGCTGTTAGCAGTGTTAATAAACAATAACTCAATAAACGGTCCATGAAAAAATATTTTCTCCAGTGGATATCCTAGTTCCAACATGACTGAGCTAACTGGAGTAGTTTCATGTCGTGTCCCACAACGGGAGGGTTTTAACAGCTGACGTCCTGCTGTTAGCTTAGCTGCTGCTGTTATCTGTCAGCAGCAGCAAAGCTAACAACTACGACAACCATGACTAATTACAAAAACGTGCACACAGAAATAGTAATGTTTGTTCAATAATTAGTTTTCTAGACTTAACAAACATCAGATTTAGTCAAAACGGTTTTGGCAGCCCGGAGCCGCACATTTGGTACCTACACCGGTGGCTAACGCTACCAGTTAGCCGCTCGCTAGAACTGGTGGCTAACGCTACCAGTTAGCCGCTAACGCTACCAGTTAGCCGCTCGCTAGAATGCTACTGAAACCGACTTATGTTGTGGTGTGACGCAATGGATCATGGGAAAATAAAGTGGTGGATATTATATATGGGCTGTAACCAGGAGAAGGCGTGTCGTGGTCGATGCTAACGTGTTAGCTGACTCTGTGTTTCCCTGCAGCTGAGGAAGAGGACGATGACGGTGATGAAGATGAGCTGGAGGTCCGGGCGCCGTCAGGAAGTCAAGCGGCGTCGCAGCAGCAGCAGCAGGTCGCACCGGCAGCCAATCAGCAGCCTCCTCTCCTACCCCCTCAGCTCTCAGAGGCTCCGCCCCCAGTGACCACACACAGTAGAAGCCCTGTGACATCATCACCCGGCCAGGCCCCGCCCCCTCTGACATCATCACCCAGCCAGGCTCCGCCCCCTCTTACATCATCACCCAGCCAGGCTCCGCCCCCTCTTACATCATCACCCAGCCAGGCCCCGCCCCCTCTGACATCATCATCACCCAGCCAGGCCCCGCCCCCTCTGACATCATCACCCAGCCAGGCCCCGCCCCCTCTGCCCGTCCCAACAGGCAGCGCCGCCGTCCCACAGGTACGATGGCTGATCCGACTGATCTGATTGGATGATGTGACTGGTTGGGGGCGGGGCTTCAGAGTGACACAATGAGATAACTGGAATAAGACAGTATAACGACACGCATTGATTGGTCCAATGAGCCGGTGCATATTCTCATTTGTCCAGGTCATAGTATCTCAAAAGAGTTTACATGGAAAGCAACTGGACTTGGTTATTTGTCTATTAACAAATTATTTGTCTATTAACAAATTATTTGTCTATTAACAAATAACCAAGTCCAGTTGCTTTCGATTTAAACTCTTTTGAGATTGGTCCAATGGCAGCGCCTCCTGGTGGAGGAATATGGGTTTTGCAAAAGAACTGACATCTCTGCATTGTTGGTGAATGAGCAGTGTGGTGTTTTCAATCATTTAAGGACATTTATAGATCACCCACGTTAATAGCATCATTGAGGATCCTTTACAGATAAACATTAACACATAGGAGAGTAAAAAAAAAACAGTTGTCTACATGAATGTTTCAATCTACATTTTGTAATAAACTAATTATAAGTATAATCTGATATGACCAAGACACCTAAAAACAAAAACACGGCCGTTTTCATCAATTTACAAGCAAGTGGGCAACACACATACATTGGAGTGAATGGGTTTTCTGGGCGCTTTTGCAATACCCATATCCTGCCACTAGGGGGCAAAACCCTTAAACCCTTAAACCCTTAAACCCTTAAACCCTTAAACCCTTAGACCCTTAAACCCTTAGACCCTTAAACCCTTAAACCCTTACCACAGGAGTCAATGGTGGTGTCCTTACTCTCTTATTCCAGCGCTCTAGACACAATGAGATAACTGATGTCTTCTCTTCCTTCAGGTCCAGTCTGAGCAGCAGAACGACCCCGACGACGCCGATGGACCCAAACACGTCTTCTCCTTCAGCTGGCTCAACCAGAAATAAAACAGCTGAGACGTGTAAACATGAACTCTGATGATTCGCTTGTTGTGTTCAAATAAATGATTGTTTATGGACCCGGTTCTGTTCTGGTTCTGGTTCTGGTCTGTGTGTTGTGGACTCTGCTGAGCTCTGCTGAGCTCTGCTGTAATAGCTGAAGGAGGTTGTTGTTGTGTTAGTGGGTGCAGTGCAGGTGTTGTGCAGTAGGTGGCAGTGTTGAGCCTGTGGTTCATCTCTGTGGCCATGAGGGTTAAAGGGATAGTGTCATTTCTTTTAAAGTGGGGTTGTATGATCTCCAAATAGCCCCTAAGTACTTTAATTGCAGTAGAAGACTCTCTGCACTCCTCCCGTTAGCAACGCCAGCCCATAATAGCCCTGCCCAGAGATTTACAACATACAGTGTTGTGAACAGACCCAAAGAAACGGCCTATTTTCACGGCCTAAAAGAGGTTTTACCTGAAAAAATAATACACAGTTCCATTGTTTGCTATAATATAATTTTTTCCAGCCCTTCAAAGTGCAGGAAAAACACAGTTTTTATTTGGACCTAACCACCTCACGTATCCCTCCGCCCAGGGTTAGCGCCCGCCGATCAGCAGTTGGTTAGCTCCAAATAAAAACTGTGTTTTTCCTGCACTTTGAAGTTTCTTTGGGTCTGTTCACAACACTGTATGTTGTAAATCTCTGGGCAGGGCTATTATGGGCTGGCGTTGCTAACGGGAGGAGTGCAGAGAGTCTTCTACTGCAATTAAAGTACTTAGGGGCTATTTGGAGATCATACAACCCCACTTTAAAAAAAAAAGATACTTTCCCTTTAACCAGTGCTGGGGGGCCGTGGTGTCGACTGCTGCAGGTCAGAGTGTCTTCATTAGTAATGACTGAACCGTAACGTTGTGTGTGTCTACCACCTTCCTCCATGGCTTCCACGCGTTCTTGACGGAGCTGAACACTCCAAACAGACGCGGACCCGACGTCCGACTCTCCCGACCCTCTCCGACGCCCGGCGGTCCGGCCAGCGTGTTCCTGGCTATAAAGCAGCTCACTATTCCACATCTGACTGGAGCTTACAGCTGGTTGTTGCTGTTTGAGTGGACGGGATGTTGAGAGCAGAGCTGCCTACAGTTGGAAGACTCAGCACCTCCGCCCTGAAGTCTAGGGCTGGGCCAAAATTGATTCATGGAAACAAAGCAGCACATTCAACCATCTTCACACTGTCAATAACTAGGGGTGTCACGATTTAGATTTAGATTTTTATATTAATCGCAGATATCTACGTGAACAAACGAACACAACAGACAAACTGATGTGATGTGTGTATTGTTTTTTGTAAATATGACTTATGATGTATTATCAAGTGTTTGGTTCAACCTGCTCTTGTTTAAGGAAAGAAAATCACAATAATTAAAATATAAAATCGCAATACTTGGTAAAATCGAATCGCAATACTTGTTTAATCAGAATCACAATTTAAATCGAATCGGGGCCCAAAAATCGTTAGAGAATCGAATCGGCACAAAAGCATATTGGCCCAGCCCTAAAGTATGTAAAAAAATGAGGACAAGCAATTTCATACTTTTGTGAGAGTTTCAACCATCAGGGATGCCACCAATGTGTCACAGTGGAGGGAGGTCAGTTCTAAAATGAATCCAGCTGACAATGCATCCAGAGGTGTGACACCTACTGACTGGCAACGGTTGGGTGGAAGGGGCCATGGAAATCAGAGGAGCACTGGCCAGAATATATTGTGGAGTAGGGATGTCACAATTACTTGTTTTCACAATTAATCGCGGTATTAAACAGTGCAATTAATTGATTGTAAAGATTCCTAAATACCGTCACTTTCCAAAAAAAGATTATGTAACCATGTCAGCAGATGTGACGCCAAAGTAAAGGTAAAGATACTGGTCCATTTACCTAACGTAGCATTGAATTAGTAGGAATTTAAACGCTAGAGTCTCATTTGTAATAAAAAAAAAGATTAAAATTAACCTTTTCTTCAGGGATCAAAGTGGATCTGTCCAAATTAAACAGTGTTTGTTTAGAATTATGTTTTTATTTCTTCACATGTTTATCTGAACCTTTTATACAGTAATTACAGTTACAATTATAATATAAAAAAATATATTTGTTCAGAACATTTCACATTTAATTTAATCTAATATTTTGTGTATGATTGATCCGAGGAGGAAGCAGCTGATCATAGAGGAAGATGTTCAGAAGTGCTAGCTACTCCCCCGCTCCCTTGCTTTCACCTCCTACCAGGCCATTACCCTAATGAGAATATATTCTTAGCAATTCTTGCCTGGTTAAATAAAGGTTTACTACTACTACTACTAGCTGAGGTTTCCTCCATCGTTACCTTAGCTACAGAGTTACAGTCGTCTCCTGCATCACTGTAGTTTACTATTAACAATCTGCCTGTTATTCACCTCAGTGTTTGCTTATTCTAGTTTTTCACAGATTCGAGTTCAAATACAGACAACAACACACGGGGTAATGAAAATAATGAAATTAGAAGTCCAACAGAAAATACATTCAACAAAAGGTCACAGGTAAAGAGATCCCCAAAGTCACACAGAACTAACACAAAAGAGTCTTCAACCAAAAGCACAAAACTACGGAAGCCGAGAACGGCCACGTCCATAATATTTTTTTTATAATCGTTTTCTCGTGATAACGACTTATTATTTCGTTATCTCGAGATAACAAAGTCCGTTTTCTCGTGATAACGAATTAATTTATTTCGTTATCTCGAGATAACGAAGACCGTTTTCTCGTGATAACGAAATAATCTTAGAATGTGTCGTTGACATGGTTGCCTAGCAACATGTTTCCCCGGTGCAATCGCTTCTGTTTACGGGGTTAATATAATCAAAGACGGTTTATATAATACATCCATGGTAGCAGCTGGTTAGCCGCTGTATGTTCGTAGCAGGAGGCTACTAAAGCGAGTCTGTTGGAAACACTACACATCTACAGATCTAACGTAACAGAAGAGATGTTTTTCGTGGGATAATTGCCCAAAACCATGTGAAGAACTCAAATCAGTGAGCTGATTAATGTGATCACATCATCCTGATTTCAGCCTTCAAGAGCTGCCACTAACATTAGTCTGCTCTGAGGAGCTGTCAACAATGAAGTACCGGTAAGTTACACTTAACGTTAGTTTGTTTACTGAGCTGGGCTACAGGTTAGCATAAACACATGAGAGTAGACTACGTTATGGCAGCTCCAGCAAAGGTAATGTTAGCTAGTTGCTGCTCAGATAAAGCTCATGAACACTGCTGTCTTGCCAAATTAACATTAGCCTACATCAGTGGTCGCAGGCAACAGGTGTCTGATGGTTCGAGATAAGGTTGTGATTTCTGACAGCAGCAGCCAGTAGCTAACGTTAGCTTAGCTGAAACAGGATAGATGGGACCACCGGCCGGTAGCCCCTTAAATAAACCCAGCACAGTGACGTTATACAAACTAACGTTAAGTGTAACTTACTGGTAAGTTATTGTTGACAGCTGGTGTGGACAATAATCACACCAGTGAGTAGGCTAGAGTAGAAAAGTTAACTGCCCCATGCTCGAGCTGAACAGTAGCCTTCTGTTGCTAGGCAACCATGTCAACGACACATTCTATGATTATTTCGTTATCACGAGAAAACGGTCTTTGTTATCTCGAGATAACGAAATAAATTAATTCGTTATCACGAGAAAACGGACTTTGTTATCTCGAGATAACGAAATAATAAGTCGTTATCACAAGAAAACGGTAATAAAAAAAATGTATACGGACCTGGCCGTTCTCGGCTTCCGTACAAAACAACTCAGGGAACACCAAAAAGGGAAAAACATAAAAAAAAAGAAAAAAAAAGAAAACATAACAGCTTGGAGACTAGAGAACAGAAATTACAAAAGTTCAAACCAAACAGGGGCTCAGGAAGTGCGTTGGGATGGGATGGACTGCCAGAATGGGCTCAAGTGTCTGACAGGGATGGTGACACTGACAAACCGAACTCAGATGGAAGACGATGGACGGGTGGACAGACAGATGGATGGACGCAGGGCCGTTGTCTAGGGGAGAAAGGTGATGATAACTCTAGGGGCCCAGCGCCCAGTGGGGCCCATAAAAAACCCCAGTAGTCTAATCTTTGTATGACTGATTTATTCTGCGTAAGACCCTGACTAATACTCATAGTACACTGTAAAAACTCTACATCTTTCCAAGAATATTTGTCTTATTTCTTGTCCAAATGTCTCATTTCTAGTCAAAACTAATCTCTTTCCACTTAAAATAAGACTCATTACCTAAAAATTAACTTGTTTTCAGATCATTTTCACTTAAATTCACAATAAATAGAAAAATCTGCCAGTGAAAGTAAGTTTTTTGTGCTTGTAATAAGGAAGAAAAACTTGCTCCACTATCAGATTTTTTCTACTTATTCCAAGTGAAAATCTGCTTGAAAGAAGTAAAAAGTGTCTAAAAACAAGCTACTTTTAATATGATGTGTCTTATTTTAAGTAGAATGAGATTTGTTTTGACTAGAAATGACATTTTGACTAGAAATAAGACAAATATTCTTGCTAAGATACTTGAGTTTTTGCAGTGTAATGCTGCATTAGCATCAAAACAAAGAAGGCTAAATAAAAAAACGATAATACATACGTAGTCTAAGAAAAAAAAAGGAAAAGTTAGGGGGAGGGGCCCACTTTAGTATTCTTTAAGGGGGCCCAGAATTCCTAGCAACGGCCCTGGATGGATGGGGACAGAGACAGACATGTAGGAACTGAACTGTCTGATAGCATCAACACAGACGCACCGAGGAACCGAACCTGGCCCACACAAACCCAAACCCAGGATACAGCGGCTCAGTGGAGGTGGTGTAGAAGGTGTAGATGTGGACCAGTGAGTCGGAGGAGGAGGAGACTCTGTAGAAGGACAGAGAGCCAGCAGGACAGTCCACATACACTGCTACTCTGTTAGAGACAGAGCAGGAGGAGGGGGAGGCAATGACTCTGTTTTTGTGCCAGACAGAGTAACGACCATCAGAACAGAACAGACTCCAGGACTGATCGTTCAGTCCAAACACACTGTCTCCACTGTCTCCTTTCCTTCCGATTCCTCTGTAACTCACTGACACGTCGACGTCTCCTCTGCACTCCACCTCCCAGTAGCAGCGACCGGTCAGACCAGTTGAACACAGCAGCTGAGGACTCTGGTCAAATCTGTCTGGATGCTCGGGATAGGACTGATCCTCCTCCACGTACGTCGCCTTCCTGTTGTTGTCGGACAGTTTGATCTTTGTGCGCACTGTGTTTGTGTCGATTGTGAGTGGACAGGAATCTGATGGAGAGAACAAGACACAGCTGCAGTTATTGATCATGTGATCAGTTATTGATAGGGGTGTCACGATTCTCCAAATCCTCGATTCGATTCGATTCTCGATTTTTTTTCTTTTTCTTACAGCACAGAGGCCTATGCCATTTTCAGACTAGTCTAGTCTACGATCATTGGTTTTATTCATCAAATTTCGTACAGTAAATCTTATTTCAAAAGGCTACATATAAGTGATGCAATTTCCATAATGTATCACATTAGGCACTATGGTCACATTTAAATAATTTATTTACAATATAAAGGTAACAATTTTACCAAGAATGCCCCCAAAAATCATGATCCAGGGGCCAAAATTGCCCCCAAGGTTTTGAAACAAATATATTTATATCTGTACATTATCATAATTTTATTTTCATTAATTTAGCGTCGCGTCATCTCCTGATGTCCTCTCTTTGACTTCGATGCTCGAGACCATGACGTAATTTCAATCGTGACACCCCTAGTTATTGACAGTGTGAAGATGGTTGAATGTGCTGCTTTGTTTCCATGAATCAAAATAAAAACACACTTACACTTCCTCAGACCTGGTGTCAACCATGGGGCTCCAGCAGGCTCCACCCTGAAAGGAGATTCAAGAGGCTTCTTCAATTCTGAAGACCAGTGTGAGAAAACCCAGGTACTAAACCCTAGGTGGGGACAACACCTGGTGGTCCTTAGAGTCGTTGACTACCCGTTGTTAGTCGTTAGGGTCACATGATCTAGTAGTAGTGATCCCAGTAGTTCATCACACGTTTACATGACACTTGAAAAAAACGAATTATTGCCTTAATCCGACTATAACTGGACAACTGAAGTGCATGTAAACACCTTAGTCCGACTGAAATCGGAGTTGGAGAACTCAGATTCAGACACCCAGATAATGCGATTGCAATTTGATTTTCTCATTGTAGCCTATTTCTAAAATAAAACGTGTTCTACAATTGATAGGGACATTCTATACATTTCATGTTTCAGCAACACACACTCTGAAAATGTACAGTATGTATAGTTGACATGGTAAATCTAAATTCTTAGATTTGTTCACATCATATAGTAGCAAAAAGATTCCAGCACCTCAGCCTATTTCTCTGAAATAGAAAACTTTGTGCTATGGTGTGACGCTCACCACCTCACTCTGAATGCTATTAAAACTAAAGAGTTGGTCCTAGACCCAAGATCAGTCAATCATAATGATATCTCAGAGTTCACTTGGATGACACTTTTAGTTGGCATGTGCATGTTGATAACTTGTGTTCTCGTCTACAGCAGAGATTGTACTTTCTACGCAGACTAAGTGTATATGGGGTAGACAAAAGTATCATGTTTTTATTTTACCAGGCAGTGCTAGAGAGTTTAATTAGATATGGAATGGCATCATGGTATGGTAACCTCTCCACAAAACTAAAAACTAAGCTTGCTCGTCTCGTACACACGGCCATGAAGGTCATTGGGAAAAGCGACTACCAGACCTTGCAGTCCATGTATGAGCAAACTGTTTTTAGGCCCAGAGGATAAACGACCCCTCTCACATCCTTCACTCAGAGTTTGACCTCTGACCCTCGGGCAGACGATACAGAGTCCCTCACTGTAAACTCAACCGTTTTACGAATTCTTTTGTTCCAACTTCCATCAAATTACTTAATAATACTGCTTGAGTTTGTGCAATAATTCTTATAGTGCTCTTACTATGAATTTATGAGGTGTATGTATGTGTTATGTTATGGGATATGTGCAATGCTGTTATGTTTTGGGTTGGTATGGCTGAGGTTGTATTGTTTTTTGTCATTGTGGCCTTCAAGGCATTTATGGCGCAGCTACAGAGTCCAAGACAAATTTTCCTGAGCAGGACAATAAAGTTTATCGTATCGTTATCGTATCATAAAAACCCTTCTTCTGAAATTATTGCCATCTAAAGCAGAGAGCAACTCATCTCTGGCCCGTTTGAAAGACATTTTGACATGACTGAGATACAGTAGCTCACATGAGCTGTGTTTATTTACCCTCACCTCTGTCACATGGTGAGCAATCAAGCTGTTCTGATCTGACAGCTACTGCAGCAACTCGCTTAATGACTACTGTGGATTTGACGGCTACGGCACCAGCATCTGGAGAGATTTATTTATGGGTGCCATAGCCTTCGCAAAATCCACTGTTGCTTAAAGTCCCTAGTGTGTGTGGCTGCAGAAGCCTCTCCATACCTGAGAGAGTCCAGTCTCCAGTCTGGATCCTCCAGTCCAGCAGACAGTAGCTTCACTCCTGAGGCTCCTGGATGGTTGTAGCTCAGGTCCAGGTGTCTCAGATGGGAGGGGTTGGAGCTCAGAGCTGAGGCCAGAGAAGCACAACCTTCCTCTGTGACCAGACATCCTGACAGACTGAACACGCACAACAACACACAGGAACCCTCTGTCAACACCTGCTGCTGTGTTCAAGTGGCATCAGATAAACAGCTGGATGGATCCTCACCTGAGAGTCTCCAGTCTACAGTGTGGACTCTCCAGTCCACCAGACAGCAGCTTCACTCCTGAGTCCTGCAGGTTGTTGTTACTTAGGTCCAGGTGTCTCAGACTAGCGGACTGGGAGCTGAGGATTGAGGACAGAGCTTCACAGCTTCTCTCTGAGAGGTTACAGCCACTCAGTCTGAAGAGATGGTCATGAGGAATTAAAGAAGACAAGAGTTTATTATCTGTTCTGTTGAAAAGGCAGAGGGGTTTTTATATAATGATTAATAAATCCAACTATCTCTACACTTACAGAGCTTTTTTAGAGGCTTTGACCACTGGCAGCAGCCTCAGAAGAACCTCCTCTGAAGCAGAGTATTTCTTCAGGTCGAAAACGTCCAGATCTTCTCCTGATGACAGTAAGATGAAGACCAGAGCCGACCATTGTCCAGGAGACAGTTTATCCCTGGAGAGACGTCCGTATCTCAGGGACTGTTGGATCTCCTCCACTAGAGAACGGTCATTCAGTTCATTCAGACAGTGGAACAGGTTGATGCTTTTCTCTACAGAGGGAGTCTCTTCAATCTTCTTCTTGATGTACTGGGCTGTTTCCTGATTGGACCGTGAGTCACTTCCTGTCTTTGTCATCAGGCCTCGTAGGAGATTCTGATTGGTCTTCAGTGAAAGACCCAGGAGGAAGCGAAGGAACAAGTCCAGGTGTCCATTTGGACTCTGTAAGGCCTCGTCCACAGCGCTCTGGTAGAAGGGTAGTAGGTCAGGTTCACAACTGAAGACTTTACTCCACATTTGGGCCAACACTGATTTCTTTCCTGACAGCAGGTTGCGTCCAGAGTTGATGAAGGTCAGGTGGACATGAAGAGCAGCCAGAAACTCCTGAACACTCAGATGGACGAAGCAGAACACCTTGTCCTGGTACAGGCCTCTCTCCTCTTTAAAGATCTGTGTGAACACTCCTGAGTACACTGAGGCTGCTCTGATATCGATGCCACACTCTGTCAGGTCTGATTCATAGAAGATCAGGTTTCCTTTCTGCAGCTGCTCAAAAGCCAGTTTTCCCAGAGTCTCAATCATCTTCCTGCTGTCTGGACTCCAGTGTTGAACTGATCTAGGTCTACCATGACGCCTATCATTCTCCATTTTCAAATGAACCACCAGGAAGTGGATGTACATCTCAGTCAGGGTCTTGGGCAGCTCTCCTCCCTCTCTGGTCTTCAACAGCTTCTCCAGAACTGTAGCAGTGATCCAGCAGAAGACTGGGATGTGGCACATGATGTGGAGGCTTCGTGATGTCTCGATGTGGGAAATTATATCATTGGCATGCTCCTCATCTTTGAACTTCTTCCTGAAGTAGTCCTCCTTCTGTGGGTCAGTGAACCCTCTGACCTCTGTCACCATGTCAACACTCTCAGGAGGGATCTGATTGGCTGCTGCAGGTCGTGTGGTTATCCAGATGCGAGCAGAGGGAAGCAGGTTCCCCCTGATGAGGTTGGTCAGCAGCACGTTGACTGAGGTGGACTCTGTCACATCAGTCAGGATCTCAGTGTTGTGGAAGTCCAGAGGAAGTCGACACTCGTCCAGACCGTCAAAGATGAAGACCACCTGGAACTGATCAAACCTGCAGATTCCTGCTTCTTTGGTTTCAGGGAAGAAGAGATGAACAAGTTCCACCAAGCTGAACTTTTTCTCCTTCAGCACATTCAGCTCTCTGAAGGTGAAGGGAAATGTGAAGTGTATGTCCTGGTTGGTTGTGTCTTCAGCCCAGTCCAGAGTGAACTTCTGTATTAAGACTGTTTTCCCAATGCCAGCCACTCCCTTTGTCATCACTTTTCTGATTGGTCGGTCTCTTCCAGGTGGGGCTTTAAAGATGTCTTCTTGTCTGATGGTTGTTTCTGGTCTGTCTGGTTTCCTGGACGCTGTTTGAATCTGTCTGACCTCATGTTCCTCATTGACCCCTTCAGCCCCTCCCTCTGTGATGTAGAGCTCTGTGTACATCTGCTTCAGAAGGGTTGGGTTTCCTGCTTTAGAGATCCCCTCAAACACACACTGGAACTTCTTCTTCAGGACAGATTTGAGTTTGCGTCCACAAACTGCATCAATATATTCTGAAAGAAAACACAACAAATAAAACATAACATTTTAATTCCTCTAAATAACGACTATGAACATGCTTCCCTCCGTGTGTTGATGTCAGTGAACGTCTCATTTGTCCATCATGTTGAATCTTTAGAGAAATCCTCTTACTGCTCTGCAGACGCTCAGCCAGCTCCTCCTGTTTCCGCCTCCTCAGGAAGTTCACTGTGATCTTCACTAATGCCTCTCTGCTGCTCCTCCTCTGCTCTTCATCCTCACCATCCAACACCTCCTCATCCTCCCTCTGACTCCCTGAGCATTCTGGGTAATCTGGACTCAGAGACTTGTGGATCTCCTTCAGCTCATTTTTGATGTCCTCTTCCAGCATCTGGAACAGAAACTCTCTGAGTGACAGCATCAAACTAAAACCACGGAGCCAAACATCAGGTCCATGTTGGACAGACTGACAATCCACTGGTGTCAAAGTGCAGCATGGAGATGATTGTGAACACAACAGATGTAACAGCAGCTGTTGGACATGTACTCACCTTAAACATGGAGTCCAGGTGTGTTTGATGCTGCTGGGCGGAATGGCCCCTGGGAACCTCTGAGCTCTCCTGGTCCACTCTGTGGAGGAATCATGGAGAATGAGCTCACATCATGTCTGTCCACACAGAGACACACACACAAGCTAAAGGTCCATGCAGTCAGGTTTGATGTGACGGCCAATCAGACGCCTCCCTGTAGAGGTGAAGGTTCACTAGTCGTCTAAGACAAAGATCAGCTTGATGTTTAACAAAGAAAAGGAATCAGAAGTTCAGAGTTCACAACTAGGCTCTCTCTCTGAACATGCTATGACCTCATTATATAGAATGAATCGCCTTGTTGTTTACAACTACTTCTGAATAGAAAACCAGCATGAGAACAATAGTGACTGAGGGTGTCTGAGTGTCTGAGGGGGACCAGAGAGTGCATCTTGTGCCTACTTCTGAAGGAGTTACAACCCCGCTGAGAGGAACTACGACATGAGTAATAAGGAGCTACTGGCAGTCCATGATACACTGAAAGAGTGGAGACACTGGTTAGAGGGAGCGAAGCTGGCGTTCATAGTGTGGTCAGACCACAAGAATCTGACCTACTTAAGGACAGCAAAGAGGCTTAACTCCAGACAGGCCCGCTGGGCCCTATTCTTCAGCCGGTTTGATTTTGTTCAGTTACCGCCCAGGCTCCAAGAACATCAGGGCTGATGCTCTCTCCCGTCAGATAACTAGGGAACTCCCTGAGGTCCCAGAGGTGCCAAACACCATCCTTCCCCCCACCCGAGCCGTGGGTGTGGTCACCTGGCCTATCGACTCCATGGTAAGGCAGGCCCAGCGAACCCAGCCCGATCCGGGCAATGGACCACGAAACAGGCTGTCCGTTCCTACCTCCGTCCGCCCACAAGTGTTGGAGTGGGGTCACTCCAGTCACATTGCCTGCCACCCAGGGAACGCCGGACAGCAGAATTCATCAGCTGCAGATTCTGGTGGCCCTACCTCAACAAGGATGTTAAGGAGTTTGTAGCTGCCAGCACCATCTGCGCCCGGAGCAAGGCTTCCCATCGTCCTCCAGCGGGCCTGCTTCAGCCCCTCCCCGTCCCCAATCGGCCATGGCCCCACACAGGTATGGACTTTGCTACAGGGCTCCCTGTATCCCAGGGCAATGAGACCATCCTGGCTGTGGTTGACCGGTTCTCTAAGGCTGTCCACTTTATTCCACTCCCCAAGCAGAGACCGCAGACCTCCTCACCCTCCATGTCGTTCGCCTGCATGGAATTCCCTCGGACATCGTGTCTGATCGTGGTCCCCAATTCGTCTAGAAGGTGTGGCAGGCCTTCTGTAAGGGAATCGGGGCCACAGCCAGCCTCTCCTCTGGCCACCATCCACAGATCAATGTGCAACCAGACACTTGAGACGGCCCTTCGCTGTGTCACCACCAGTAACCCTTTGACCTGGTCCAGATAGCTGCCCTGGGTGGAGTACTTTCTCAACACCGTGGAGAGTACAGCCCCTGTATGTCCCCTTTCCAACGCTCACTGGGTTACCGACCCCCTCTGTTTCCCCAACAGGAGCTGGAGGCGGCAGTCCTGTCCACCAGGGCCTACCTCCGCCGGTGTAGACGGGTCAGGAAGGCCGCCCGGGCTGCGCTACTTCATGCCCGCAAGCTGAATCCCCGGTATGTTAGCTCCTACTCTGTGGACCATGTCATTAGCCCTGTGGCGGTACGTCTGATTCTCCCTCCTGCTCTCAAGGTTCACCCAGTTTTCCACGTCTCCTAGCTTAAACCTGTGGCCACCAGCGCCTTGTCTCCCCCTGTTTCAGCTCCTCCGCCTCCCTGAGTCCTGGCTGATGGTGACCCTGTGTGGACGGTTCGGAAGCTGCTCACTGTCTGTCGCCGTGGTCTAGGATTCCAGTACTTAGTGGACTGGGAAGGCTATGGCCCCGAAGAACGATGCAGGGTGCACTCTTCGTACCTCGCTGACCCATCCTTGTTGGATGCTTTCTACAGGGACAACCCAGGTGCCCTACTGTTGGGGCTACGTCTAATTCTCCCTCCTGCTCTCAAGGTTCACCCAGTTTTCCACATCTCCTAGCTTAAACCCGTGGTCACTGTTGGGGCTGCCCAGCAGCCAGCAGCCAGTCCGCCCAGCACAGGTGCTGGCAATGATAACGATGAGCAGCCCAGCTGCTCATCGTTATCATCTACTCTGCCTGAGTATGAGTATGAGAGAGGGCGCTCGTTGCTTGAACGTTGACTATTGTGGTCAGTCTAGCCGGCTGTGTCCTAGCTGCATTCTCAGCGCTCATGAATCTTTGAATAGACTGTGTTGTATTTCCTTGCTAATCCTGTTCTCCTCTGTCAAGGTCAAGGTCAAGGTCAGGTTTATTTATATAGCACCTTGGACCAAAGTGCTTTACAATTAAAACAATTTCAATTACAGTTTAAACATTGGATAAAAACACAATAATAAAAGCACAATAAAAGAAAATAAACATCGGATAAAACATTGGATAAAAGCACAACGTACAATAAAACTGTAATGATAAAACAATCAGTCAAGGGTTAAAAGCCAGGGAGAAGAGGTGGGTTTTCAATAGAGATTTAAAATGTTCTAAATTTGGAGCTGTTCTAATTGAGAATGGTAGGCTATTATTACATTTTCTGATGACGCCACGATTGTATTTCCATGGAAAGAAAAATGGGACAATCTGAATATTTTTTGGAAATACAGCGGTTTGTCAAATGGAGCGATGATAATCACATGCCAACAAAAGAAAAGAGATTGTGTTCGACCCTCGGGGAATTGGTGACCACAGACCTGAGAGATTTAATAGATTTAAAAACTGCTTTGTCCCTGCTTCTATTAAACTTTTAAGTAGTGGACGATAAGGCTGAGATACAAGCACTGCACGCACTTTATGGGATGCTGTTCTAAGTTGCTGTAAGGTTGTTGTTTTTATCTAATCTTTTTAATACTAGTTGCCCCATTTATTACCTGTTGCACTGTTGCCCACTGACTATGTTGCACTTTTCTATCATCTATTTATTTATTTATTTATTTATTACGTGTATGACTTGTTTTATGTATTTATGACTGCAGCTGGTTTGTAAGTCCAAGACAAATTTGGGACAGTAAAGTTAATCTTGATCTTGATCTATTGCTATATCAATGTGTCCGTGTGAAACCACCTGTATTAAGTACAACATGCTGACCATTAATGATTTATTATTGACTGTTATTCTTCATGTTTTAAACGTTGCAACACTTCAGTGTGAACACAGCAGACAACAGTATGTATAGCTGCTCAGTGACACCAGTATCTTGGCCTGTTACTGGAGAGGGACCCAACTGCAGTCAATATGGCGGACACGGGGGGCGCCATACATCCAATCCATACCGGAAGTCCTAAGCGGAAGTTTGTTCTTCGTGCAGTCTGGTTCACACTCCAGGACAGAAGGTGGCGGTAGTGCACCAAAAGTGTAGAAGAAGGAAGAATTCCATAAAATCCACCATCTTTCGTGTAGACAGAGCGGTTCAACGAACGGTAAGAAAAATAGTTTTTTAATTATCATTCCACGAGTGTGGTATTATCTTTAGGATGTAATTCGTGCTTTTTACAAATGCGATGCGTGGAATAACTGAGTGACACGTCTCGTGAAGGTTGTTCTTTCTTGTCCGAGCTATTAGCTTAGCTTAGCTTAGCTTAGCTCATGTATGTGTGTTCAGAGGTAACAACGGTTAATTTGTTTACTTTGTGTTTTTGTTTTTAATAGATCTTTGAGGTCCTTCGAGTCATTGAGGAGGTCACGGGCGTGGGGGAACAGATAAAAAAAGGGGATATCCACCTCCTCGATTTTGTCTTTGATGTTATGCTCCCAGAGGTAAGAATGTCAATCGAGCTTGCATGGGAATTGTGAGGAAATTATTGGGTGTTCAATTTTATTCCTTTGGAAAGCATAAAAACAAAGAGAACACTCTTTACAGCATCATAAGGTTACTGTACGATTGGATCATGTTACTATTTTTCAGATTTTGATCAGAATCCTCGTGGAGGAAGGCCTCACCAGGCTGAAGGCTGAGGTTGTGTTGGCCAGTGGGAGCCTGTTTTAAGCCCCACCACCACCAGATACTGTGCCCCCAACAAAGCAGGATGGCCTGGCGACACCTGTTTGTTCTGTTTGTTTGTTCTGTTTTGTAATAAAGGCATTGTTTACAAAAAATAACTCAAGTCAAGTTATTATTGCCAGTATGAAAGTGCAATATTGTGTTTTGTTTGATTCCAGAAAGATTAACAGAGGACTGAAAATGGGAAAATTTAATTATTGCATTCATTTGATAGCTAAACCTGATGATGAATACATTTGTAGACCCAGGAAATGCCTGCTCTGTTGCAGGAACACATGTCCAGGGCCATCATGTTGTCCATGATGCTCCTACTCATCCCTGAAGATCCCTGAAGGGTTAAAATATGATCAGCAGGATTGAAGTCCCTACTCCCCAGCAGACTGCAGCATAAAAGAACACACTTGCTATCACAGACTGATTGTACTACAGATGTCAAGAAATCTGAGCCTCCTTAAGACAGCACAGTTCCCCAAACTGGCCTTTATCTCCTCGGTCACATCTTACCTGACAGGAAGGATCATGATCAGTGCGTAATGTCTGGTACCACCAATTATTTGTGTCTTCTATTTTTCTACCTCCCCAATAATTAAAATATTAATGTCAAAGTATGACTGTGTGGTGTGCATGTTGCAACTACTGACTAATCTGAAAGTGGTCAATTAATTTGATATTGTAAATTCTCATTTTATTAATCCTAGGTTTATTTAATGAGAATTCAGTCTATTCAATATTTATATTATTCAGTCCTATTGGGAGCTAGAGAGAGTGTGCGTGAGTGAACCCCACCACACAACCATATTTTTATGTTAACGTTGAACGTTAGAAGTTATAGAAGAAGTTATTAATCCATGAGAAGTTAACATTATATTTAGTGATTAGTGGACTTCTAACTTCTGAGTTTTACAGTAGCCTATAAACTTGAGAAGTTAATTACCTAGTCAATTATACCGTTACGATAAACATGTAACTGCAAAAAGAATCCATAATTATGTGTAAACGTACGTGCTTTTATTGTTGTAGCTCGCCTCGGAGCGGTGTTTAACTAACTTCCGCTTGAGACTTCCGGTATGGATTGAAACGTACGTGCTTTTATTGTTGTAGCTCGCCTCAGAGCAACTAACTTCCGCTTGAGACTTCCGGTATGGATTGGATGTATGGCGCCGCTCGTGTCGGCCATATTGACTGCAGCAAGGTACTCTTGTGTTACTGTGGTTGTCAACCCAGCTCTGTCCACAACAACAACCACAACCACAATCTCCACCTCCACAACACACACGCATACTCAGTTACAACTCACATGGGATCTGCTGATGGATGTTCGTCTTGAAATTGTATATCAAATATGAGCTGCTTTGACCCATCGCTCCTTAAAGACAGACAGCTGGGTCCAGAAGAGTCTGGTCTCTGCTGCTGGGTCCTGGAACAACAACACAACTGATAAAAACTGATGAAAAATATCTCAATAAACAAACATACACAGGAATGGGAATAACATAAAAACCAAAAACACAAACAGAAAGATCAGATCCAGGTTAATGTGACAGGTACGTTATAAAGCACAGGATGAAATATAATACAACACAATGGGAGCTAAATAAAGAATACATATGCTCTGGTCACTATAGCAGAAAGATTTACATCAATGTAATCAAGAGCAGGAGACAGGTCAGAAAGTCCAGAGGTTTGTATTCCATTGTTGTCCTGTGCCATCCCATAATGTGACTGAGGAGGCCAAATCTGAGATCCAGAGCTGAAGAATAGTTTTCCTGGCATTAAATTGCATAACATGATACAGTTTTTTCTGATATATATCAGTTAAACGGCCACTGGGAGACCCAGAAGGAGGGAAACCGGGTCCAGTTCAAACTCCTTCTGAAGAACTGCAATACTTTTGTTTTTTATCACAGTGAGTCAGATCACCAGTTCTACATTTAAGACAGAGTGGAGAGACATCTTTCTGTGTTTGGAGAGACGGACATGTGCAGCAGTATCTTAAGTTGCATTGTTCTAGTCCGGTTATAAACTGTTATTTTCCTTGCATTATTCCCACATCTCCTCAGTTCTACAGTACCAACACCCAGCTCCCTCTCCCACATCACTCCCAGCGTCCGAGCACCAAGACCTGAGCAGTATCCCTCAGACCGGCACAACAGGCTCTAATGGAAGCTTCTCCCTGAGAAAGAAGCACTAGTTTCTCTGTCTGTGTGACAGTAGCATCAGCAAGCAGAGATGTGTCTTTTATCATAAAATCTCTGACCTGGAAATAACTAAACAGATCATTTCTGGATATGCCATATGTTTCCATAACTTGACTGAAAGTCATGAGGGTATAGGACCATCAGGAAGATCTCATCTCCCAGAGAAGAAGCTCCTGCAGCTGTTCAGAGTTCCTGGGAGGAAGTCTACAACTCACATGGGATCAGCTGATGGACGTTCTCCTTTAAATTGTGCACCAATTATGAGCTGCTTTGACGAGTCGCTCCTTAAAGACAGACAGCTGGGTCCAGGAGAGTCTGGTCTCTGCTGCTGGGTCCTGAAACAACAACACAACTGATAAAAACTAATTTATAAAAGACTACAAAACTCCAAGAGCCATTCTACCAGGGCCGGCCGCTGGCATAAACCCTCTATGTGGTTGTTCAGGGCCACAGCCGTTAGGTGGGGGGCCACATGATCAGAAAGGTACCGGGGTTCATCAAGTCATTTAAACATCCTGAGGTCTGCACGTGCAGCTATGAGCTTTATATGTAATGTGAAGTCAATATTCAGCTTCTTTTATCTCACATTTGAGACATTTGGTGAAAATAGAACGGCAGAATGACAACATTTGTGCTCAAAAAGCTTCTTACAAAATGTCATTTTTGACTTGTTTTCTACACTTATCTATTACTGTATTCATATCCTATTTCAAGCACCAAAACAGTTCATTCTCATGACTGAAGGAGTGTTTTCACAAGGGATTTGACATTTTTCAAAAAGCAGACCTCAGATTTCCAGCATTTGTCCTAAATTATTTCTTTCTACAGTGTTCTAGGACAAACTGGCCTCAGTGTGCTTACAGCGGAGGTTCTAATATTTAGACATAAAACACTTGAGTATTGTTACACAAGATAAATTTAAGAAAATATGTAAAAGTCGAGAAAATGGCCTCAAATCTCAGAGGGATAAACACGTCTGTATTCAGTTTTAACCAGTGATTTGGTGTTTGTGCTTAGAGTGCAGGGCCACAAACAAAAATCTTGTTTAGGGGGCCACCAACATCCTAGGGCCGGCCCTGCATTCTACTGTCCAGGTTAAGTAAAAATGGGAGGCGGACTCTGGCCTGGAGATATCTGAGGATGACTGGAAAACCGTTTGAGCGAGTCAAGCTAAAACCACCAACTCCAGAGCTTGGCGAGAATTCTGCTGGAAGAACATAATAACATTTGTTGTCACTCTTAAACTGAAATCTAAACAGCAGGGTTTCCAGGGACAGGATAAATGCTGGAGACAATGTGGTCAGACAATGGCCGACCACTTCCATATAGTCTGGGTTTGCCCAACCATATTGGCAAGAGCTTGCTGAAGAAATTCATTCAATCCTCAGTTTAAAAGTGGATTTTTCTTTCATCACGCTGTACTTGTTGGACTTATGGCTCAGGACAACTATCTTTACAAAGTGCTCTTGGCTGCAAGCAAAAAGGCCATTACACGGAAATGGCTGCAGACAAATTTGCCATCAAAGAACGACTGGATCACCATTGTCAACGAAAAACAGTGCATAGAAAAACTGACCTTCGTCCTATAAGACTACGAGCTGAACAGTTTACTGAGTACTGGGAAAAGTGGACTTCATATTCTCTAACGTGTAACTCATTGTCTGTGTGAATGATAACCCCATTTTACTCTAATGTATGGCCTATGTCCAGGGCCGTTGTCTAGGGGAGAAAGGTGATGATAACTCTAGGGGCCCAGCGCCCAGTGGGGCCCATAAAAAACCCCAGTAGTCTAATCTTTGTATGACTGATTTATTCTGCGTAAGACCCTGACTAATACTCATAGTACACTGTAAAAACTCTACATCTTTCCTAGAATATTTGTCTTATTTCTTGTCCAAATGTCTCATTTCTAGTCAAAACTAATCTCTTTCCACTTAAAATAAGACTCATCACCTAAAAATTAACTTGTTTTTAGATCATTTTCACTTAAATTCACAATAAATAGAAAAATCTGCCAGTGAAAGTAAGTTTTTTGTGCTTGTAATAAGGAAGAAAAACTTGCTCCACTATCAGATTTTTTCTACTTATTCCAAGTGAAAATCTGCTTGAAAGAAGTAAATAGTGTCTAAAAACAAGCTACTTTTAATATGATGAGTCTTATTTTAAGTAGAATGAGATTTGTTTTGACTAGAAATGACATTTTGACTAGAAATAAGACAAATATTCTTGCTAAGATACTTGAGTTTTTGCAGTGTAATGCTGCATTAGCATCAAAACAAAGAAGGCTAAATAAAAAACCATAATACATACGTAGTCTAAGAAAAAAAAAGGAAAAGTTAGGGGGAGGGGCCCACTTTAGTATTCTTTAAGGGGGCCCAGAATTCATAGCAACGGCCCTGCCTATGTCAACCTGGTCAACCTGTCTGTTCTATATGATTTTGTTCTTCTTTCTCTGTTTTATGTTTCCTTCTTTGTCCTTTATTGTTGAAAAAAGAACTGAAAACTTCATAAAAAATAAAGTTAAAAAAAACAACAACTGATAAGAACTGATGAAAAATATCTCCAGTCTTTGAATAAACACAACACCTGACGTTTAGAGAGAAAAGTCTTTCTGAGGGTTTTTAACTCTGACCTTTGACCTGTGGTCTGGCTCTTGGTTTTAGAGGGAGGGGCTCCGTCCTCTCTGTCCTCACACTGATCCATGCTGCTGAGCTCACACACACACACACACACACGCTGTAGCTTCACCTGCAGAGGAAACACACATCATAATACATCTGTCAGCTGGTTGTAACATGGAGAAGAAGCAGCCAGTGACAGACACAGACAGTTTGAGTTTTAGAGGGAAAAAACTAATTTAGATGTAAGAAAGTATTTATTTTTTGTAATAGCTCTGCCTGCTTTGTAGTGAAACTCATCAAATACACAATCCAACAACTCCACAACGCTCTGGTGGACAAGTTGTGAGCTGCACATTCACCACGCTATGAGATAATAACACAACGTTACCGCACAGAGTTGTTTTAGAGGGAAATACAGAGACTGTTGATGAAAAACTGTCCCTGAAGGCAACGTGCATCAGTGGTTTTGCATGAATTTCCCTCTAAAACAACTCTGTGTGGTAACTCAGTCACAGATATCTGTAATTCACATAGTGGATATCTGCAACTGAATTGTAGATATCTGTAATGACAAACCCCATACACATGAATGGTTACAGTGAAGGAAGAACGTAGTTGTGGATCTGAAATGTTCTTTTTGACAAGAGGTAAAACTGAATTACAGATATCTGGAATAAAAACTCCAACTATTCAAAATGTAGTTAGGACCAGTCAGAAAGACGTTGTTGATATCTACAATGTTGATTCTGGAGAGTCACACTTAGCTTCTAAATGTTAAAATGTCTTGCCATAGTAAGGTCTATAATGTTACAACAATACTTCTACTACCAGTCCACTAGATGGCGTCATCATGGAGCTGCTGTTTCCATCCACTGACACACACAAGGACTGAGATCCACTGAGTCTCTGAGTGGACAGCAGCGTCAGGCCCGGTCCCTGGCATAAACCCTCTATGTGGTTGTTCAGGGCCACAGCCGTTAGGTGGGGGGCCACATGATCAGAAAGGTACCGGGGTTCATCAAGTCATTTAAACATCCTGAGGTCTGCACGTGCAGCTATGAGCTTTATATGTAATGTGAAGTCAATATTCAGCTTCTTTTATCTCACATTTGAGACATTTGGTGAAAATAGAACGGCAGAATGACAACATTTATGCTCAAAAAACAATCTGACAAAATGTCATTTTAGACTTGTTTTCTACACGTATCTATTACTGTATTCATATCCTATTTCAAGCACCAAAACAGTTCATTCTCATGACTGAAGGAGTGTTTTCACAAGGGATTTGACATTTTTCAAAAAGCAGACCTCAAATTTCCAGCATTTGTCCTAAATTATTTCTTTCTACAGTGTTGTAGGACAAACTGGCCTCAGTGTGCTTACAGCGGAGGTTCTAATATTTAGACATAAAACACTTGAGTATTGTTACATCTGCAAGTATCTTTAAAAGATACATTTAAGAAAATATGTAAAAGTGGAGAAAATGGCCTCAAACCTCAGAGGGCATAAACACGTCTGTATTCAGTTTTAACCAGTGATTTGGTGTTTGTTTTAGAGTGCAGGGCCACAAACAAAAACCTTGTTTGCCTGGGGTCCTTGAGAGGTTTGAAGGGGGTCCCCGATTTTTTCTTGAAATTTTACCACTTTTTCTAGATTTTTTTTTTACTTTCTTTTCGAGAAATTTTACCACTTTTTTCTAGAAAATTTCTACTTTTTTATTTTTAATATTTTTTTAATTTTACCACTTTTTCTAGATTTTTTAAAAAACTTTTTTTTTGAGAAATTTTACCACTTTTTTTGAGAAAATTTTAAACTTTTTTTAATTTTTATTTTTAACATTTTTTAAGAGAAATTATACCACTTTTTTTGAGAAAATTTTTACTGTTTTTTATTTTTTGAGAATTTTTACCACTTCTTCCTAGAAATGCTAAAACATTTTTGGAGAAATTGTATCACTTTTTTCCAGAAATGTCTCTATAATATTTCCAAGTCAGTATTGATCTGTAACGGTCAGTATTGATCTGTAACAGTCAGTATTGATCGGTGACAGTCAGTATTGATCGGTGACAGTCAGTATTGATCTGTAACAGTCAGTATTGATCGGTAACCGTCAGTATTGATCAGTAACAGTCAGTATTGATCAGTAACAGTCAGTATTGATCTGTAACAGGCAGTATTGATCGGTGACAGGCAGTATTGATCTGTAACAGGCAGTATTGATCGGTGACAGGCAGTATTGATCGGTAACCGTCAGTATTGATCAGTAACAGTCAGTATTGATCAGTAACAGTCAGTATTGATCGGTAACAGGCAGTATTGATCGGTGACAGTGAGTATTGATCGGTAACAGTCAGTATTGATCGGTAACAGTGAGTATTGATCTGTAACAGTCAGTATTGATCGGTGACAGGTAGTAACAGGCAGTATTGATCGGTGACAGTCAGTATTGATCGGTAACCGTCAGTATTGATCAGTAACAGTCAGTATTGATCGGTGACAGTCAGTATTGATCTGTAACAGTCAGTATTGATCGGTGACAGTCAGTATTGATCTGTAACAGTCAGTATTGATCGGTAACAGTCAGTATTGATCGGTAACAGTGAGTATTGATCGGTGACAGGTAGTAACAGGCAGTATTGATCGGTGACAGTCAGTATTGATCGGTAACCGTCAGTATTGATCAGTAACAGTCAGTATTGATCAGTAACAGTCAGTATTGATCGGTAACAGGCAGTATTGATCGGTGACAGTGAGTATTGATCGGTGACAGTCAGTATTGATCGGTGACAGGCAGTATTGATCGGTGACAGTCAGTATTGATCGGTGACTACAGGTACAGGCAGTACAGGACAGATACGACACGGCGGACCTGGTTCTGTCGGTCCAGACTTTACAGTTCCAGCTGTGACTCAGCTACAGTAACAACATTACAACAACACAACAGCAACACAACGACAGGTAAGTAAAACATTTAACCTGTTCACCTTACCTCCACAGCGGGACACAGACGGTGACACAACAGAGACCTTGCTCTTTGGACTGGGCTGCTGGAGGAGGTTGTGTAGCTGTAGCTGTAGGTGAAGGTGTGGTCACATGATGCTGATATACGACTCTGACCTGCTGGGGGAAGCTTTCTAACCACATTATAACCTTTCTACTAAAGCTTCACTCGAACTCTGTTTGAATGTTGAATGTTGTATCTGAACTTTGTGTTATAACTCTGTATTTGAACCTATTTATTGCACTCACACTGCAAAAACTCAAAATCTTTCCAAGAATATTTGTCTTATTTCTTGTCCAAATGTCTCATTTCTAGTCAAAACTAATCTCTTTCCACTTAAAATAAGACTCATCACCTAAAAATTAACTTGTTTTTAGATCATTTTCACTTGTTTCAAACAAATTTTCATTTGAAATAAGTAGAAAAATCTGCCAGTGAAAGCAAGTTTTTTGTGCTTGTAATAAGAAAGAAAAACTTGCTCCACTATCAGATTTTTCTACTTATTTCAAGTGAAAATCTGCTTGAAAAAAGTAAAAAAAAAAAGTGTCTAAAAACAAGCTGCTTTTTAATGTGATGAGTCTGATTTTAGGTAGAATGAGATTTGTTTTGACTAGAAATAAGACAAATATTCTTGATAAGATTTTGAGTTTTTGCACCCAGTTTTTACACTTTTGTGTAGCCTATGTAGTGTATTATACACCTATGCTTGTCATTGATACTGTTGTTTATTCTGGTGTGTATGTGTGTATGAACAAGGCAGTTGTTTCTAACTGCGCTACTTGCCCAAGACAAATAAAGTTTATTTGATTTGATTTGATTTGTTTCAGTTGAACTGGTGTCTGTGTATTGATCTCCATTCCTCTCACTCATGTTCCTCTTCCTTATTCTGTTTGATGGGAATATTTTACTGGGATTATAAACCAATGACTCACTATTAATCTGGTTGTTCATATGAAATCTTTGAATTAAGGAATCCCAAAACAAACAAACATACGTGAAGGTCGAGTTTTAGAGTGACTAGTCTTTTTTATTGAACATTTTTATTGAAGTTTAACACACAGACATTTACGTTTTTAGTAAATGAGTTGGTTCCAAAGACAAAAACCAAACAACTGAAACAACAGAACAAACGGAACGAACCCACAGATAGACAAGATAGACCACCACTCTGACACTTCTCAGTAGATAAGGATGGTAAATCATTGACAGCTCTGCATTATCACGGCAACCATGAACTACAGCCTGCAGGTCAAAGGTCACCGGCTCGTAGGCAGCTAGCTGTCCGTCCTTCACCAGGAGTAGTCGTGTTGCCAGGGCCGTTGTCTAGGGGAGAAAGGTGGTGATAACTCTAGGGGCCCAGCGCCCAGTGGGGCCCATAAAAAACCCCAGTAGTCTAATCTTTGTATGACTGATTTATTCTGCGTAAGACCCTGACTAATACTCATAGTACACTGTAAAAACTCTACATCTTTACAAGAATATTTGTCTTATTTCTTGTCCAAATGTCTCATTTCTAGTCAAAACTAATCTCTTTCCACTTAAAATAAGACTCATTACCTAAAAATTAACTTGTTTTTAGATCATTTTCACTTAAATTCACAATAAATAGAAAAATCTGCCAGTGAAAGTAAGTTTTTGTGCTTGTAATAAGGAAGAAAAACTTGCTCCACTATCAGATTTTTTCTACTTATTCCAAGTGAAAATCTGCTTGAAAGAAGTAAAAAGTGTCTAAAAACAAGCTACTTTTAATATGATGAGTCTTATTTTAAGTAGAATGAGATTTGTTTTGACTAGAAATGACATTTTGACTAGAAATAAGACAAATATTCTTGCTAAGATACTTGAGTTTTTGCAGTGTAATGCTGCATTAGCATCAAAACAAAGAAGGCTAAATAAAAAACCATAATACATACGTAGTCTAAGAAAAAAAGAGGAAAAGTTAGGGGGAGGGGCCCACTTTAGTATTCTTTAAGGGGGCCCAGAATTCATAGCAACGGCCCTGGTGGAGACTTTTACTGTGAAAGGACAGGCCGGAAGTAGCGTGTGGTGGTGTGTGTCCCTCTGCGGAGACTTTTACTGTGAAAGGACAGGCCGGAAGTAGCGTGTGGTGGTGTGTGTCCCTCTGCGGAGACTTTTACTGTGAAAGGACAGGCCGGAAGTAGCGTGTGGTGGTGTGTGTCCCTCTGCGGAGACTTTTACTGTGAAAGGACAGGCCGGAAGTAGCGTGGTGTGGTGTGTGTCCCTCTGCGGAGACTTTTACTGTGAAAGGACAGGCCGGAAGTAGCGTGGTGTGGTGTGTGTCCCTCTGCGGAGACTTTTACTGTGAAAGGACAGGCCGGAAGTAGCGTGTAGTGGTGTGTGTCCCTCTGGGGAGTCCAGGGCCGTTGTCTAGGGGAGAAAGGTGATGATAACTCTAGGGGCCCAGCGCCCAGTGGGGCCCATAAAAAACCCCAGTAGTCTGATCTTTGTATGACTGATTTATTCTGCGTAAGACCCTGACTAATACTCATAGTACACTGTAAAAACTCTACATCTTTCCAAGAATATTTGTCTTATTTCTTGTCCAAATGTCTCATTTCTAGTCAAAACTAATCTCTCTCCACTTAAAATAAGACTCATCACCTAAAAATTAACTTGTTTTTAGATCATTTTCACTTGTTTCAAACAAATTTTCACTTGAAATAAGTAGAAAAAATCTGCCAGTGAAAGCAGGTTTTTGTGCTTGTAATAAGGAAGAAAAACTTGCTCCACTATCAGATTTTTTCTACTTATTCCAAGTGAAAATCTGCTTGAAAGAAGTAAAAAGTGTCTAAAAACAAGCTGCTTTTAATATGATGAGTCTTATTTTAAGTAGAATGAGATTTGTTTTGACTAGAAATGACATTTTGACTAGAAATAAGACAAATTTAAAAAAAAAAAAAAAAAAGGAAAAGTTGGGGGGAGGGGCCCACTTTAGTATTCTTTAAGGGGACCCAGGATTCCTAGCAACGGCCCTGCATAATCGACTGTCAGACATTCCACAGAGTCTTTGCCAGTTTTTAAAAATACAGGACCACTGCCATGGGGTTTTCCAGCCCATATCACCTTGTATAGCAGCATTTGGGGTGTATTTACCCACACCTAGATAGAATCTACATGCTCGATTAAACACAGCATTAATAGGAGAATAATAAAAGTGAGTGACTTTTACTGTGAAAGGACAGGCCGGAAGTAGCGTGTGGTGGTGTGTGTCCCTCTGCGGAGACTTTTACTGTGAAAGAACAGGACGGAAGTAGCGTGTTGTGGTGTGTGTCCCTCTGCGGAGACTTTTACTGTGAAAGGACAGGCCGGAAGTAGCGTGTGGTGGTGTGTGTCCCTCTGCGGAGACTTGGTGGTGTTGTTGTGACCTCGGTCCACGGCTCGTGAGGAGGATCTCCAGTTGTTCTGAGTCATGGCGGGAAGAGACCGGGTGGTGCATCTGCTGCGGCAGCTCCAGACCGCAGCGTGAGTAAAGAGTTAAACTTCTTCAGTCCGGGTCGGTCCGGAATGTAACTTTAAAACCTGTAAACACCGTGTAGAGGGGCAGGGGGGAGGGGCGCAGTGAAGTTAGTCTGAAGTTGGATATTCGCTCCTTCTCAATAGGCTACATTAAAAATTCATATAAAATATAAGATGTGTTCAAATGCAATAAAAAGAGGAGTGTGTCATTGAGCCAACAGGTCACATGACCTGGGAGTTATTGAGCTCTAAGGCTCAGATTTACCTACATATAATAAATTAATAATAAATATTTAGAGATGTAAAATGTAAAAACAAGAGATGTATCACATGACCTGGGAGCTATTTCTAACATTTACATATAAAAAGTTCATTAAAAAACAATTATAAAGAGGTGTTAAATGTAAAAACAGCACCAGTGGAGTAACATGCAACACTAGTAGAGCTCCAGTTATTTTATTCTAACATGCCCCTTAGTTTCTATTGGCTCAAAACCAACACTAAGCCTCCTCTGTGATAGGCTACACACCTTTTTATTGCATTTGAACACATGTAATATTTTATATGAATTTTTAATGTAGCCTATTGAGAAGGAGCGAATGTCACCGCAGTGAAGTTAGTTTAAAGTTGGATATTTGACAGACATTCGCTCCTTCTCAATAGGCTACATTAAAAATGCATATAAAATGTGTTTAAATGCAATAAAAAGGTGTGTGTCATAGAGGAGGCTTAGTGTTGGTTTTGAGCCAATAACAGGTCACATGAATTTTTAATATATTTTATACAGTAAATATGAGCGTTAGAGCTCAATAACTCCCAGGTCATGTGACCTGTTGACTCAAAACCAACACAGGATGGTAGAGTTAGTTAGTTAGTTAGTCACCTGTTGTTATTGCATTTAAACACATGTAATATTTTATATGAATTTTTAATGTATTGAGAAGGAGCGAATGTCTGTCAAATTCCTTCGGGATTAATAAAGTAAATCTATCTATCCATCTATCTATCTATCTATCTATCTATCTATCTATCTATCTATCTATCTATCTATCTATCTATCTATCTATCTATCTATCCATCCATCCATCCATCCATCCATCCATCCATCCATCCATCCATCCATCCATCCATCCATCCATCCATCTATCTATCCATCTAAATATCTAAATATCCAACTTCAAACTAACTTCACTGCGGTGACATTCGCTCCTCCTCAATAGGCTACATTAAAAATTCATATAAAATATTACATGTGTTCAAATGCAATAAAAAGATGTGTAGCCTATCACAGAGGAGGCTTAGTGTTGAATTTGAGCCAACAGGTCACATGAATTTTTAAAATATTTTACACTGTAAATCTGAGCCTTAGAGCTCAATAACTCCCAGGTCATGTGACCTGTTGGCTCAATGACACACTCCTCTTTTTATTGCATTTGAACACATCTTATATTTTCTATGAATGTTTAATGTTTTGAGAAGGAGCGAATGTCTGTCAAATATCCAACTTTAAACCAGCTTCACTGCGGTGGGGGAGGGGGATCGGTTCAGAAATCTGGTCATTTAAAAATGCTCAGGTCCAAACTGAGAGGAACCGGGTCCTGGATCAGAATCATGTGCAACCAGGAAATGAGCTGTTTGTTAAAGGACAATTCCTGGTAAATTCACCTCAGGCTGTATATTCATATCATTTTAGGTCTAAAAGAAGGAATCTGAAGGTTTTCAGTTTAATGTCTCCTGTTTTGTGGTAGTTGTGTCTGTCCCCGCGTCGCCACGGCAACGATGAATGGGAGCGGATTGAAGTTCTGCTGTTTAGGCTGTTTCCATCCCTCAAAGCCACAGACAGCGTCAGATGGAGACTCAAACATGCAGCCAGAAGTTTATTTACTTCAACAAGCCGACATGTTTGTAAAACTTGGGCTGCGTTCCAAAAGCGTGTTGAGTCGCCCTCGCTCACTTGCCCTCAGCACTTGCCCTCAGCACTTGCCCTCGGGGGAACCCCCCCCCCGCCGCCATCATAAGGGCTGTTCCATTTCTCTAAACAGCTGAAGTGAACTTGGTGAGATCGACCCTTGAGGGCTGAGTGATCAAGTCAACATCGATGGTCACTCCAGAGCTGTATATCACCCACAATGCATTGCAGTGGTGCATGAAAAATACATCCATGCGGTGGCGATAATGAACCTCAAGCACCAGTTGTGTGTTTACCACCAAAGAAGAAAATAAATGAAAGGGGTCAGTAAATATTCAATTCAATAAACTAGTTTAGCAGTGACATGTCAGAACAAACAATTTACAAGTGGTCGGCTAGTAGAGATATATAATAGACAAACTTATTTGTCACAAAAAAAAACGTGTCTAAAGAGCCTTTTTAATCTGACGTTTCATATTCACATAGTTGCTGTGCCTGTGTTGATGTGTAGTTTAATAAGGCATGTTAATCAGGATTGGTCTGATGAAGCAGAGCTCATCATCAGTGACAGACAGAGAGAAAGAGTAGTATTATATTGATATTATAGAGTATTGAATTTTCACCGTAAACCTGCCAACCCCCCCTTAAGAGGCAGTACAGCGCTACACCTACGACATGTGGTCGACCAGTGATTGTCCCAGCTGTTAGTGAACGAGGGCAGGTGCGTTCCGTTTACCTCTTCTACTCCTCCCCCGCCCACTTTCCCTCCGCTCTCCAAGTGGCCTCCGTGTGACATCATAGCAAGAGCTGAGGGCAAGTGAACGAGGGAAACTCAACCTGTTTTTGGAACGCAGCCTAGATCTAATTCAAAGTCTGGCGGAGTCAAGACCCAAGTTGACGCTCGGTGTGTTCAGGTGCAGTGGGAAGCTCCCGTTTGTGTCATAAACACAGGAATATCAACTCTGCACTGCAAAAACTCAATATCTTACCAAGAATATTTGTCTTATTTCTTGTCAAAATGTCTCATTTCTAGTCAAAACTAATCTCTTTCCACTTAAAATAAGACTCATCACCTAAAATTAACTTGTTTTTAGATCATTTTCACTTGTTTCAAACTAAATTTCACTTGAAATAAGTAGAAAAATCTGCCAGTGAAAGCAAGTTTTTTGTGCTTGTAATAAGAAAGAAAAACTTGCTCCACTATCAGATTTTTCTACTTATTTAAAGTGGAAAATTTGCTTGAAAAAATTAAAAAGTGTCAAAAACAAGCTACTTTTTAAATGTGATGAGTCTGATTTTAAGTATAATTAGATTTGTTTTGACTAGAAATGAGACATTTTGACTAGAAATAAGACAAATATTCTTGGTAAGATGTTGAATTTTTGCAGTGCGGTGTGTTCACGGACAGTGGGAAAGCTCCCGTTTGTGTCATAAACACAGGAATATCAACTCTTGACTTGCTTTGTCCTTTAAGATGAGACACAACGTAGGACGTAGGACATGCGTGCACACATCTTTCCTACACACAGTTTTATGAATGAACAGAGTTCATCAGGTGCTGTCTGACTGACACGAGTGTGTTTGTGTGTTTGTGTCCACAGGTGCAGGTGTCCTGCTCACTCACACACCTTCCACCAAGGTACACACACACACACCTTCATCAATATTTAACCTGGACGACCCCTCACCTCCAGAGGAAACTCAACAACACAACTTGTGTTAACAGATACACAACAGTGTTGTATCTGTGTATCTGTTATTGATCAATAAACTGTCATGTCACTTATAACTGAGTTTGTCCTGCAGGTTCTGCAGGAGCTGCAGAATGTACGGTCGGCAAGACAGACTACGCCTTCGAGGTGACACACACACTCACACACACACACACACACAGACACACACACACACACACTCACACACACACACACACACACACACACACTCACACACACACACACACACACACACACTCACACACACACACACACACACACACACACTCACACACTCACACACACACACACACACACACACACACACACACACACACTCACACACACACACACACACACACACACACACACTCACACACTCACACACACACACACACACACACACACACACACACACACACACACACACGCACGCACACACGCACAGACACACTCATACACTGTGCTGATGGATTCCTTTCCTGTGTGTTTCTGTCAGATGGCCAGTTCCAACATCCGGTACGGAGAGGGAGTCAGCAGAGAGATCGGCATGGTAACTAACCATCATCATCATCATCATCTTCATCATCTTCCTCCTCCTCAGTGTGACCTGACGCTCACTGAGCTGTAACGCAGCTGTATTGGTACAGACACACCAACTCCGGCAACGGACGTCAAGTCAACAGATCCCATTCATTGTCTACAGTATGTAGAGCAGGAGCTCCGGCCGCGCGGTGCATCATGGACACAGCACGTCCAGTTGACGGCCCCGTCGCCGTATGTGAATTTGCATAAAGTTCGATAGATTGAACTTTATGCAAATGACGTCCGTCCAACGCAATGCGGCCGGCTCAGAAACTCCGTTCAAACTATCAAACTCGGCGTTGTTGATCAAATATAAATCCAGATTCTGTTACTGCGCTACACATCCCACCTCAAATGTTTTCAGAAACATACTTTAGTGTGTTGTTTAACTGTAAAATGAGATCGTTTGTGACCCGGCCGCCATGTTGGAAACGGCAGCGAAACTCAAGCTCCGCACCACGTCACACAGAACCGCCCACTCGCCGGTGCGGTCGGCGATTAGCTGCGTCGGGATCCGTTGCCACCGGAGTTGGTGTGTCTGTACCATAATGCCGTTTCAATGCCGCTGCATTTCTGCTGTAATGCAGCTGTAATGCAGCTGTAACGCAGCTGTAACGCAGCTGTAACGCAGCTGTAACGCAGCTGTAACGCAGCTGTAACGCAGCAGTAACGCAGCAGTAACGCAGCTGTAACGCAGCTGTAACGCAGCTGTAACGCTCCGTCTGCTCCGTCTGCTCCGTCTGCTCCGTGTGCCGCTCCAGGACCTGCAGAACCTCGGGGCCAGGAACGTGTGTCTGATGACGGACCAGAACCTGTCCCTCCTCCCCCCGGTCAAGGCCGTGCTGGAGTCTCTGGCCCGCAGCGGAGTCAAGTACAAGGTGTACGACCGCGTTCGCGTGGAGCCCACCGACGCCAGGTGAGCTCACCACTCAGACAGGAAGTGATGTCACAGCTCCAGATGTTTCAGTTTCATTAGTCTGAACCAGAGTTAAAGGTTGGGTCTGCCCCCCCCCCCCCCAGCTGTAGTTTGGTCTTTTGCTCTGTTTTGTTCAGGCAGTAGAGTAGTAGCTCAGGGCTGCTAGCTGCACTAGCTGTCTCTGATGCTAACGAGTGCTAGCAGCTAGCACGTCTCTCTCTCAGCAGCAGCAGTCAGGACGGCAAAGAAACAGAAATACAAACCGATTCCCCACCGTCACCGACACTGGTAACAAGTATGAGGACCGTTGTAGTGAGCTAGCTCGACGCTAACTTCGGCTAGCGGTAGCGGTTAGCATCCGCCGCTAACACCGTCTTCCCATCTCACTACAACGGCATAACAACATACACAGAGGCTCCCGATCAGTTACTCCCAAAATTTTTGTGATACATATAAGGCTGGATCTTGACCTATCATAAAAATCACTTTTGACATGGGTTACAAAAATGTTTAACCCCTTGTTGGCCAGTTGTTGTTGCAGCAACAACACATGAGTTCTCTATTTTCATTTATTTAAATTTTTTTATTCTTTATTCCAGTCTGTATTATATTCTAGTGCATTGTTGATATATCATTCATACAACATTTTATTCATACGCGTATGGCGAAATATGATTTTTTTTTTTACAGTATTGACAGTATTTTCTCATTTACAGAGTGATAAGAAGAGATATCCAAAATTCCCTCGGTGAAAACTTTAGACACAAATATGTCAACAAAATAAAAAAAGAATTTTGAAAATAGCTGTATCCATTTCAGTTCTGGAAATGTAAATGTAAATGTAAACAAATCAGTGCATATTTCATTAGATATTGCCTCATTTACATATTTAAACATAACATTTCAGAAAACTTGTAATACAAAAAATGTTTGTCTAAATGTGAGTAATAAAACTGGAACGTTACATGGTGATACCTGTTAGTTAAATTTCTTTTAAAAAATGCATTAAAAATCCCATAGGCAGAGGTGGACATTTCCGTCCAACGAAGGATCATTAACGTGTTTATTTTTCGTAACGGGCCCAAAAATTGGACTATCATTCTGAAATTCGGGACATCCAGAGTTGACCCAAAAATACACCTCCTTGCCAAAAATCAGCCCCCAGTGACCTTTCATCTGACCGTGGGGGGGTAGGAAAGGGTGCCAGGTGGACAAAAATGGGTCATCTATACAGTAGTAACACTGATACTACAGCTACAACACGTGTGTGTCTCTCTGTGTGTCTGTGTGTGTGTGTGTGTGTGTGTGTGTGTGTCAGTTTTAAGGACGCCATCTCCTTTGCTAAGAAGGAGTCCTTCGACGTGTTCGTGGCGGTGGGCGGCGGCTCGGTGATCGACACCTGTAAAGCGGCCAACCTGTACGCCTGCCACCCTGACGCAGACTTCCTGGACTTCGTCAACGCTCCCATCGGGAAGGGGAAGCCCGTCACCGGAGCGCTGAAGCCGCTCATCGCAGGTAACCATGGCAACCGCTGGGCCGCTGCAGGGCGGAGACGGTGGCGAGGGGCGGAGCAGTCGATCATTAAAGGGATAGTATCATTTTTTTAAAGTGTGGTTGTATGATCTCCAAATAGCCCCTAAGTACTTTAATTGCAGTAGAAGACTCTCTGCACTCCTCCCGTTAGCAACGCCAGCCCATAATAGCCCTGCCCAGAGATTTACAACATACATTGTTGTGAATGGACCCAAAGAAACGGACTATTTTCACGGCCTAAAAGAGGTTTTACCTGAAAAAAAATACACAGTTCCATTGTTCACTATAATATATTTTTTTCCAGCCCTTCAAAGTGCAGGAAAAACACAGTTTTTATTTGGACCTAACCAACTCACGTATCCCTCCGCCCAGGGTTAGCGCCCGCCGATCAGCAGTTGGTTAGGTCCAAATAAAAACTGTGTTTTTCCTGCACTTTGAAGGGCTGGAAAAAAATATATTATAGTGAACAATGGAACTGTGTATTTTTTTCCAGGTAAAACCTCTTTTAGGCCGTGAAAATAGGCCGTTTCTTTGGGTCCATTCACAACAATGTATGTTGTAAATCTCTGGGCAGGGCTATTATGGGCTGGCGTTGCTAACGAGAGGAGTGCAGAGAGTCTTCTACTGCAATTAAAGTACTTAGGGGCTATTTGGAGATCATACAACCCCACTTTAAAAAAATGATACTATCCCTTTAACCAATCACTGTGTGTTGCAGTCCCGACCACGGCCGGCACCGGCAGCGAGACGACCGGCGTCGCCATCTTCGACTACGAGCCTCTGAAGGCCAAGACAGGTGGGTGAGGTTGCTATAGAAACGTCTCCCGATGACATCACGTCAGTCTGAGCTGTGATTGGCCGTCTGTCTCAGGTATCGCCAGCAGAGCGCTCAGACCCACGCTGGGCATCGTCGACCCCACGCACACACTCAGCATGCCGGAGAGAGTCGCCGCCAACAGCGGCTTCGACGTGCTCTGGTCAGTCTGTCCACATCTGTCCACATCTGTCCACATCTGTCCCTCTGTCCACATCTGTCCTCATCTGTCTATCCAAATCTAGCCTAAGACACAAGTGAGATCACACTTTGTATCAAAAATAAATAAATATTTGAATATAAAATATAAAAAAATCGTAAATGTAGTGTGAAGACACTTCACTTTAACAAAACTCCTCCTTGTCACTTTAAGTGTTAAGATCCCTTTATTTGTCCCACAGTGGGGAAATTTACATTTGTGCAGCAGCAGCAACAAATAGCAACAGGATAAAAGAGAAAAAAAAGAATAAAACAAGAGGAATATAAACATCACACAACAATAATTTATAGAAATAATGATTTAAAAAAAAGTGCAGTAGCCTATGTGCAATAGTCCAAGTTTTGGGGGGGAGGGGGATGTTACCGAGAGCAGTGACTTAAATGGCCACCGACCATACTTGAGAGACCCATCATATCTTTGCTTCTGTTGTAGCTATAATAACTCATTTGTGTCGAACTGTACATTTTTGGAGTCAAGGAATCCAATAAAATAGGTTCCAAGACTAAAAAACAATGATGTTCTCCTTACCATGACAATTTGAGCTAAAATATGCTTTTTTTAAATTAAGAAAACGCATGCCAAAAACACATTCCAAATGTCCACTATGAACTATAATGCCTTCAGCTCCTGGATGTTACCTACAGCTTATTTGTAAAATGACTGTAATAGTCCGGATTGTTTCTCAGTTTGAATGATGAACAGGGATCTAATGTTTTTCAATCTGTAGGGTGGACTGACATAGGAAGCCTAAAGTCCAGTCATGACATTCCATTATGGCTAATTTAAAATAAGAAATAAAGATACTGTAACATCATGAGATTGATAAGATGAGCATTAACAAGCATTCACAAAAGTAAAAATCTACCAAAATAATGAAGCTTTCCAGTTTCTCAGCATTACTCTGAGAGAGGATCTTAACCAGCTATACTGCGCTGGTGAAATAAGTCAGTCCTAATCATATGCTTTATGTGGGAGCTGCAAACCTAAACTTCCCTATATGTACATAAAAGCTGAACATTGCTTATTAAGGGGCTCTACACTAACATTAGTTAGTTTACTTTAGGAGCACAATGTAAAATGATTTCAGTATCAGGTTATATAAGCCTTAAATAATGTACAGGGTCCAGTGTGACCCATTTTTACATTTGAGAACAGTAAAAACATTTTTCCTTTGACTTTAAGTTGACGTATAATATGACCCAGAATGGGTCATACATGTAAATTCAACTTTTTTAAATCAACATACACAAGCAGTAACTAGTTCTAGGTAGGCCTATATTTTGACCAACACAATATTTGGCTAATGGGTCTTTCCTGACACCACTGTGATATGAATTACATCTTATTATTTAACTACTTGTAGGCTATATTTGTTGCACTTTCAACAAATCAGTATCAGTATAGTTTTATTAATGTTTTTACATGAATAAAACCCAATATCCTGTCACACAAGCAGCTCCATGTTGTCTCAGAAGCTGTAGATCTCATCCAGGAGCTGAAGGCATTATAGTTCATAGTGGACATTCTAAATGCAATGTGTTTTTGGCATGCATTTTTATCTTAGCTCAAATAGTCATGGTAAGGAGAACATCATTGTTTTTTAGTCTTGGAACCTATTTTATTGGATTCCTTGACTCCGAAAATGTTCACTTTGACACCAAATGAGTTATTATAGCTACAGCAGAAGCAAAGGTAGAAGAATTTAGGATAGATTTATTTGTATGACCCTAAGATACTTCCATGGGGAGCTTTGCATCAGGACTTGAAGTCACTTTAACCCTCCTACTATGTCCACGTCTGTCCACGTCTGTCCCTCTGGACGTGTTCAGGTGTCAGTTGACTCTGTGTTACCTGTGTTGTGTTGCCATGGTTACAGCCATGCCCTGGAGTCGTACACGGCGCTGCCCTACCACCAGCGGAGCCCCTGCCCCCCCAACCCGCTGCTCCGCCCCGCCTACCAGGGCAGCAACCCCATCAGCGACGTCTGGTCCCGACACGCCCTCAACGTGGTCGCCAAGTACATGAAACGGTCGGTAACCACGGTAACCACGCCCTCAACGTGGTCGCCAAGTACATGAAACGGTCGGTAACCACGGTAACCACGCCCTCAACGTGGTCGCCAAGTACATGAAACGGTCGGTAACCACGGTAACCACGCCCTCAACGTGGTCGCCAAGTACATGAAACGGTCGGTAACCACGGTAATCACGCCCTCAACGTGGTCGCCAAGTACATGAAACGGTCGGTAACCACGGTAACCACGCCCTCAGCGTGGTCGCCAAGTACATGAAACGGTAACCACTAGGGGTGTGCATTGGGCACTGCCCTCACGATTCAATTCGATTACGATTCACCAGGTAACGATTCGATTCGATTTGATTCACCAGGTAACGATTCGATTCGATTCGATTCACCAGGTAACGATTCGATTCGATTCGATTCACCAGGTAACGATTCGATTCGATTACGATTCACCAGGTAACGATTCGATTCGATTCGATTCACCAGGTAACGATTCGATTCGATTCGATTCACCAGGTAACGATTCGATTCGATTCGATTCACCAGGTAACGATTCGATTCGATTCACCAGGATTCGATTCGATTCGATTCTACAATGCATTGCGATGCATCAAAATTCTACTGCACGCAACACGGCAAATTTTTCATCAGTCATGAGATCTCCACAGATTTTATTGGCTGCTATGTGTGTATTATCACTCTCCTGTATCTTTGACATAAATGTCATTCAATAAAATAAAATTGAATGGTACAGGGTATTGGATATGGCATTTTCAAACCTGAAAAAGAAAACATAAATCACTTCTAGCGCTGCCCCCCAATAGTTGAACAAGCACTGGTCGACCAAAACATCATTGGTCGATTGGTCGTAGGAAGAAACAAACAAGCCTTTGTAGCCGTGTCTTGTCAATATGAACTCAAAATCAATATGACTGAACTATATGAAAGACTATGGGGCTTTTATTTTGAAGGGCCAGATACAGGGAACTATATGAAAGACTATGGGGCTTTTATTTTGAAGGGCCAGATACAGGGAACTATATGAAAGACTATGGGGCTTTTATTTTGAAGGGCCAGATACAGGGAACTATATGAAAGACTATGGGGCTTTTATTTTGAAGGGCCAGATACAGGAAGTCCTGTGATGAGTGGTGATGTATTGATCTCTGTCTGTGATTGGTCCAGAGCGGTGATGTATTGATGTATCTCTGTCTGTGATTGGTCCAGAGCGGTGATGTATTGATGTATCTCTGTCTGTGATTGGTCCAGAGCGGTGATGTATTGATGTATCTATGCTGTGATTGGTCCAGAGCGGTGATGTATTGATGTATCTATGCTGTGATTGGTCCAGGGCGGTGCGGGACCCTGAGGACCTGGAGGCTCGGTCCAGCATGCACCTGGCCAGCGTCTTCGCTGGGATCGGCTTCGGGAATGCCGGAGTTCACCTGTGGTGAGGCGTTCACTGACCGTGGTAAAACTAAGACGCTGCTGCAACACACACACACAGCTGCATCACCCTGACTGTGTGTGTGTGTGTGTGTGTGTGTGTTGCAGTCATGGGATGTCGTACCCCATCGCTGGCAACGTGAAGACCCACTCAGCTAAAGGCTACAGCGTGGAGCACCCCCTGGTGGTGAGAGGAGCAGCTACACACACACACACACCGCTACACTAATGAATGTCTTTATTGTCATTGCACAAGTACAACATAATTGGGTGCAGTCCTTAAAGTGCAAGTAGGAAAAATATAAAAATGAATAAAACATCTATAATATACGAAGAAGTATTAGGGCCAGCCAAAAAAAAAAAAAAAATCCGGCACAAGAAAAAAAAAAGCCAGGCAAAAAAACCCAAAACTGCAGGCTTGACCACGTACCACAACAAAGCGACAAGCGACTGACGGCTCTATGACAGCAGCAGAGTGACAGACAGGCTCTTGTAGTAGTATTAAATACTACAAATACTACAGGAGAGGGGATAGGCCTATCCTGTAGTATCCTTGTATAGTATTTGTAAATACTACAGGAGGAGGCAGAGACCTGGATCGCGGTGGTCTAGTCACGGAGGTGTCTCCAGTCACATTTAGTCACGCTAAACGTTAGCTCATATAACGTCTCTATGTAACTTATAAATGATTGTGTGTGTTTGTTTGGGGGGAGGGGCAGCCATAGATATGGGGGACAGTAATGAAGAACATGCGTTGCTGATTGCTGTACGTCAGCAGCAGGGGTTGGACACGGAACTGATTTGTGTTTTCATTGTCAAACTCCGGCATTGAGTCAAAGTTAATCGGCTTTATTGTTCACTTTTATGGCGCTGCAGAGTTTGGCCTGTCTGTCACTCTGCTGCTGTCATGGAGCCGACAGTCGCTTCTCGCTTTGTTGTGGTACGTGGTCAAGCCTCTGCAGTTTTTTTTTCTTTTTTTCCTGCCTTTTTTTTTTTCCCCTTGTGCTGTTTTTTTTTTTTTTTTGGCTGGCCCTAATACTCCTTCGTAATAATAAATAAATAAATAAATAAAATCAATTAAAAACACACAGGAAACAACAACACATATTCACATTCTGCATGTTTACATGTTTACATGCTGGCCGTGTTCAGAGCAGCTACTGTTGTTGAGCCTGTGTGTGTGGGTTTTCATGCCCTGCAGCGTCGCCTGAAGGCAGCAGCTGCGACACTGAGGGTCCGGGATGAGGCGGCTCGTTCACAATCTTCTTGGCTTTTGTTTTTGTTTTATTTGTTCTGATCCCCATCAGCTGCTCTAGAAGCCGCTAGTCTTGTTTCACAGTTAAAACCAGAACATTTAAACATAAATCTGCAATCACAACATGAAGACAAGTCAACAAAATCTTACATTAAATCTGTACCATCAGATTGTCATCCACATCAAAAAACCTGTGTAAGATAACTCCGATGTACAGCAGTTATTAATAAAATAAAATAAAAAGAATAAAATCAGAGGGTAAAACAAGTGAAAATGACAACAAGAGACCCTATTACGCTACATAAGACCCTTTGTGTGTATGTGTGTGTGTGCGTATGTTATTTTACAGATATGAAATTCCAAGATATTTTTTAATTTGCTTTTTGAATGTTAGTTTGTGTGTGAGTTTAATTATTGGCCGTGGTAAAGGAGCAGTTCCATGTTTTCATTGATCTGTATTCTATAAAAAAGACACCGGGTGTTGTACAGTTCGTCCAGAGAAGGGGGTGAGGGGAGTGGGGGGGCATCCTATGATCTTTTGGGCTGTGGATCATTCATCACACACACACACACCACAGCTACACACACATATTTTTTTTATTTTTTTTTAAAACAACTTTATTATTGCTTTACAAAATACATAAACAGTGCATAAAACCATATGATGAGCATCGTATTAATAACAATTGGATAACAGATAGACGTGACAATGAAATAAATACATACATACATAGAAATAAATGTGTGTGTGTGTATCTTTGTGTGTATGTGTGTATGTGTGTGTGTATCTTTGTGTGTGTGTGTGTGTGCTCAGCCTCACGGTCTCTCCGTGGTCCTCACCTCTCCGGCCGTCTTCAGCTTCACCGCCCCGATGTGTCCGGAGCGCCACCTGGACGCCGCCGAGATCCTAGGTAACCCGTTCACCACTTCACCTGTTCACCCGTTCACCTGCACACACAGCTATAGTCCTACGCTCTGATTGGTTCACACTAGTCATGGTATTAAAGGGATAGTAGCATTTTTTAAAATAGCTACATACTGATTTATACTTATGAATATGAGTTATGAATCGTTTTTTTAGTGCAGATGACTGGATCACCATCTACTGCAATGTAACTGCAGCCAGAGTCAGAGACAGTTGCCCGTTCCAATATGGCCGACTGTGAGCTATGCCTGCGCAGGGCCGTTGCTATGAATTCTGGGCCCCCTTACAGAATACTAAAGTGGGCCCCTCCCCCTAACTTTTCCTCTTTTTTTTTCTTAGACTACGTATGTATTATTGTTTTTTATTTAGCCTTCTTTGTTTTGATGCTAATGCAGCATTACACTGCAAAAACTCAAGTATCTTACCAAGAATATTTGTCTTATTTCTAGTCAAAATGTCATTTCTAGTCAAAACAAATCTCATTCTACTTAAAATCAGACTCATCATATTAAAAGTAGCTTGTTTTTAGACACTTTTTACTTCTTTCAAGCAGATTTTCACTTGGAATAAGTAGAAAAAATCTGATAGTGGAGCAAGTTTCTCTTCCTTATTACAAGCAGAAAAAACTTACTTTCACTGGCAGATTTTTCTATTTATTGTGAATTGAAGTGAAAATGATTTAAAAACAAGTACATTTTTAGGTGATGAGTCTTATTTTAAGTGGAAAGAGATTAGTTTTGACTAGAAATGAGACATTTGGACAAGAAATAAGACAAATATTCTTGGAAAGATGTAGAGTTTTTACAGTGTACTATGAGTATTAGTCAGGGTCTTACGCAGAATAAATCAGTCATACAAAGATTAGACTACTGGGGTTTTTTATGGGCCCCACTGGGCGCTGGACCCCTAGAGTTATCATCACCTTTCTCCCCTATTCAACGGCCCTGGGTCTGAGTGTCGTCCATGGGGCGTCTACCTATATTATGTCTATGTAGTAACGGTCTCTGTGTGTTGCGTTCAGGTGCAGACATCCGGCAGGTGAAGCGTGCCGACGCCGGCGCCGTTCTGTCCGACACGCTGCGTCAGTTCCTGTTCGACCTGCAGGTGGAGGACGGACTGGGAGCGCTGGGATACAGCAAGGACGACATCCCAGCGCTGGTCAAAGGAACCATCCCTCAGGTCAGTGGGAAATAAATGGTTAATAATATTATTATTAGGGCCACGGGCCATCGCACCGGGACAAATTATATATCAAAACGTGCGGTTCGATCAGGATCGGTGTGCTATTACTTTTCTCAACAGTTAATGAATTTTCGCGTTGAAGTCAATGGGACGGGCGAAAAAAAAAGAGCGAAAAAGACCAATCATTGGAGTTTAACAAACGTCTACTGCTCAGGCATACTTTCACCTAGAGACTCCATTTAAACTTTAAACAGTAGACACAAGTCTTGTGTATTGTCGTATTACTCCACGTTTTGATAGGTCATATAGTTTTTGATCAATCCCTGATCAATGACCATGATCATTTTTGGAGAAATTATGAGATTATAATGGGTGTGTATTGGACAGAATGTTCGTGTCAGAGTGCGTGACATCATCGGTTAGAGTGGGAGAGAGGCCAGAAAAACTCCAGATTTTTTCTCTTTCCACACTTGGCCCGGCCACAATTTACACTCTACACACATAATTTTTTCAGAATTTGTAAGACAAACTTGTTATCTCTCATGTCATGTGCTCAAAATATCAGAGAGACTTACAGAACTTACAGAATCAGCCTCTGAGTGCAGCCACGTCTGTCTCTGCTCCTCATTGACTCCAATACAAATATTTTCTGAGAGGAGCAGAACGGCCTGATGTTTTAAAACTGCCAGTGTCTCCAAAATATTTACTGTAGAAACACCAAATCGTACCGAAATTTTCAGTAAGTCCTTAGAGCAACGTTGATCTGTGTTTTGTTCTGATAGGAGTTACCGTTTTGTCATGCTAAGCCTAAATGTGAGACCGGTTTAGAGGCAGAAAATGGCTCTTTTTCTCCACGTTTCTGTCTGTCTCAGCCTGCGGGGGCCCCTATCGCCGTGGTAACCTCTTTGATCCTCAGGCCAGAGCTCGTTAACTTCATAAACAATCCACCTGGCGCTAGTTAACATGTTTGTAAACACAGACACAGCTACATCAGGGTTGACAGAGATGGTAAAACCGGCAGTAGCCCTCTGTCATGCTCTGCTGAACAAACTGCTCAACACTAGGAGTCACCCTTACTTTAAGTTTTTTAGTATTATTATCTAATTTTAACTGGATTTTTTCTGGATCATATTGGTTTTAATGTTTTAGTATTTAGTTTTTATCTGTGTGTTATGTTGTATTGTATGATTCTGATCCAGTGTTTTAATATTAATCTGCCTGTTCTTGTGTTATTTTATAGATATTGCCATTTTTTATCCCACTTAACCCTTCATTGAACCTGACTGTTGTGTGGCAGTCCACACATACATGTGCAATAAGATCTAGATCAGAGCTGCAACAATAATCAATTATTAAATTAATCGTCAACTATTCTAATAATCTAATAATCAGTTTGAGTCATTTTTTAAAGAAACAAAGTCCAGATTCTCTGATATTAGCTTCTTAAATGTGAATATTTCTGGTTTCTTTGTTCCTTCATGACAATAAACTGAGTCTCTCTTTGGTTTGTGGACAAAACAAGACATTTGAGGAGGAAACCCTGAGGTTGTTCAGACGACTGATGTGATGCTGTTGTTGTTGTTGTGTTGTTGTTGTTGTTGTACAGGAGCGAGTGACCAAGCTGTCTCCCAGAGAACACAACGAGGAAGACCTGACGGAGATGTTCTCAGCCTCCATGAAGCTCTACTGACCCTGAACGCACCACCAGACCCTGAACGCACCACCATGAAGCTCTACTGACCCTGAACGCACCACCAGACCCTGAACGCACCACCATGAAGCTCTACTGACCCTGAACGCACCACCAGACCCTGAACGCACCACCATGAAGCTCTACTGACCCTGAACGCACCACCAGACCCTGAACGCACCACCAGACCCTGAACGCACCACCAGACCCTGAACGCACCACGACACGAAGCTCTACTGACCCTGAACGCACCACCAGACCCTGAACGCACCACCATGAAGCTCTACTGACCCTGAACGCACCGTCCACCAGCTGCAGTTCCTCTACCGGCCACTAGACGGAGCTGCAGCTCCACCTGTCACCTGTGTGACATCATCACCTCATCTTTTTTTTTTTTCTTTTCAAAACTTTATTGAAAAGTTCCAGTCAGTCAGAACATCAGAGACCATGGACGGTACAAACACAGTCTGGCTTCTCAAACCAAGAACATAAATAAATAAATAACTGCAGTATGAGATATAAAGTGAATGAAGCGTCAGTCAGTTCAGAGGAAGTTTAAACATTATTAAAAAAAAAGGTGAAATTAAATTAAAAAAGAAAGAGGAAAAAAGGCAAGACATATTACATTTCTCCTAATATTTCTTATTATCAATTCTTTTAATACATTAAAGTTAAGTAAGTAGTTATTGAAATCAGTTTCAGAAACAGGGAAGGAAGGTCGACCTTTGGAAAACTTGGTTTCATGTGGAATTTATGCAATTAGAATAATCAAATTAATTAAGTGTTGCATTTTCCTATCTTTATTATCATAGTATAAAAGTAAATCTTTGGCTTTCAAATTAATTGGTATGTTGGAATGTGATGTGACGTAAACTTCAATTATTTTCCAAAAAATCTGGGAAAAATTACATAAAAATAAAAAAAAAGGTGCCAAATTGTTTCTACTTTTTAATTAACAATTAACATCAATATTGACAAGTTTTGACAAAACTATGTTAGTGAGGTAAATGTTGTGTATCATTTTATACTGAATCATCGTCACCGTGTGGATCAAACACCTGGCTGTGATGTCATCGTCTCCGTCGTCCAATAGGAGACGAGGACTTTTACTCATGAATGGATCATTGAGGAGTTTTAATGGATCAATATTAAATATTAAAACTGATCAATAACATGAAACGTCCTCGTGAACTCGTCTTTACAGAGTCGACTCATCTAATCAATACATTTAATTATTGATTATGAATGTTAATGAGCCCCGAGGCCGGGTGTGTGTGTGTGTGTGTCTGTGTGTGTCCAGGGCCGTTGTCTAGGGGAGAAAGGTGGTGATAACTCTAGGGGCCCAGCGGCCAGTGGGGCCCATAAAAAACCCCAGTAGTCTAATCTTTGTATGACTGATTTATTCTGCGTAAGACCCTGACTAATACTCATAGTACACTGTAAAAACTCTACATCTTTCCAAGAATATTTGTCTTATTTCTTGTCCAAATGTCTCATTTCTAGTCAAAACTAATCTCTTTCCACTTAAAATAAGACTCATTACCTAAAAATTAACTTGTTTTTAGATCATTTTCACTTAAATTCACAATAAATAGAAAAATCTGCCAGTGAAAGTAAGTTTTTTGTGCTTGTAATAAGGAAGAAAAACTTGCTCCACTATCAGATTTTTTCTACTTATTCCAAGTGAAAATGTGCTTGAAAGAAGTAAAAAGTGTCTAAAAACAAGCTACTTTTAATATGATGAGTCTTATTTTAAGTAGAATGAGATTTGTTTTGACTAGAAATGACATTTTGACTAGAAATAAGACAAATATTCTTGCTAAGATACTTGAGTTTTTGCAGTGTAATGCTGCATTAGCATCAAAACAAAGAAGGCTAAATAAAAAACCATAATACATACATAGTCTAAGAAAAAAAAAAGGGAAGGGGGAGGGGCCCACTTTAGTATTCTTTAAGGGGGCCCAGAATTCATAGCAACGGCCCTGTCTGTGAGTGTGTGTGTGTGTTTCTGAGAAGAGTGTGTGTTAATCCAGAACAGTTGTTATATAAACTGATCTGACTCCGTTTAACGGGTTTAACCTCGGGAACAGAGAGCGAGCTAAACACAGTCTGACCTTGAACGCACCACAGAGCTGCACACACACACACACACGGCTTCAGTCTCAATACGGATCAATCACCTGATCAATAATCAATATGGCTGTTCCTCAGAGTTTAAACCGACCAATGAGACTCAACAGGTGAGGAACTGAACCTGAACACACCTCATGTCCCGTGTGTGTGTATGTAACAGACACACACACACACACAGAGAGGATTAGTGTGTGCAGGTATTTAAGCTCAGTGTGTGTGTGTGTGAGAGAGAGAGAGACAGCATCCATCCCATCATGCAGCAGATCTACAGACAGTCTGATGAACAGTTTGAGGTTTTTACCACCGTCTTCTCCCCACAAGGTGAGTCCACACACACACACACACACACACTAGCTTGTGTTTTCAGCTTAAAGGGATAGTATCATTTTTTTAAAGTGGGGTTGTATGATCTCCAAATAGCCCCTAAGTACTTTAATTGCAGTAGAAGACTCGCTGCACTCCTCCCGTTAGCAACGCCAGACCATAATAGCCCTGCCCAGAGATTTACAACATACAACTGTGTTTTTCCTGCACAAAAATTTTTATTATAGTGAACAATGGAACTGTGTATTTTTTTCAGGTAAAACCTCTTTTAGGCCGTGAAAATAGGCCGTTTCTTTGGGTCTGTTCACAACACTGTATGTTGTAAATCTCTGGGCAGGGCTATTATGGGCTGGCGTTGCTATCCCTTTAATATCAATCAATCAATATAAACTTTATTGTCCCCGGAGGGAAATTTGTCTTGGACAGTGAATGTCTCCAGCAGCTGTATGTCATTACCGTAAGTTTAGTTTATTAGTTTATTAAGGGACAGTTGTGCAATGACATTAATCATTTGAAGAGATGGTTGCACCAGATTTAACTCACAGCTCATTTCCATCTGTAGTCCCGACACGTTACATAAAATATGAAAAAATACACAGAAAACACAGACCACAAGCTACTATACGAAGACAGACATAACAGTACATTTAAATAACATAAAACATTTTTCCATTCACTCCTGAGTGAGTAGCTACAGTTCATAGACCAGCACAGCCCTTGTTGCCTTGGTTGCAGCCAAGAAAGAAAAGAAGTAAACCTACAATAAATATGGTAAAGACATAAGTAGCCTACTGGTAAGAGTCGATAAAGTGCAGAGTGTCTTGGGGACTTCTAAACCAAAAAGACAAAAGAAAACCTCTAATCTGAGTTAAAGTGGACAAGGTGTGTGTTCGACACAACGTGGAGCAGAGAAACAGACAAAGAGACTTTAACATGGTTGAGTTCTTTTCACACAACAAGTAAGAAGATGTTTGTACAATTAAAAAAGAAAAGAAGAATCCCCTGGACCCTGAACCGGCGCCTCTGAACTACAAGTTATTTATTTTCCTATTTTGTTACTGGGTGACAGAAGGAGTCAGTATTAACCTGCTGAAGTTTGATTTGATCTGATTTGATCAACTTTATTAATCCCAGAGGGGAAGTCCACCAAGAACAACACAAACTCATCCACATTTGTACCTACATATATACAGTACAGGTCAAAAGTCTGGACACACTCAATGCATTTCCTTTATTTTCATGACTATTTACATTGTAGATTCTCAGTGAAATTCCACTAATGAACCTGACAAGGCAACACCACCTGCGAAGTGAAAACCATGTTCAGGTCAGGTTCACCTCTTGAAGCTCATCAAGAGAAGCCAAGAGTGTGCAAAGCAGTAATCAGAGCAAAGGGGGGGGGGGGGCTACTCTGAAGAAACTAGAACTGGTGGGGGCAGAGATAGAGGAGGAGGAGGAAGAAGGAGAGGAAGAAGAAAAGAAGAAAGAGAAGACAAAGAAGAAAAGACAAAGTGTTTTCAGTTATTTCACACTTTTTTGTTAATTCCACATGTGTTCATTCATAGTTTTGGTGCCTTCAGTGAGAATAAAGGAAACACATTGAATGAGAAGGTGTGTCCAAACTTTTGGCCTGGACTGTACATATGCACAGGTGCCTGTTTGTGTTTCCAATGTCAGTGGAAGCAGAAGATGTCCACCTTTGTCTCCCGTTTGGACTTCCAGCCTGAAAATAAAAAAAAGAAAAAGCGATGCCTGTCTCCCCCTGGTGGTGAGGAGGAGACAGCGTCAGGTATTAGAGTCTCTGGGACCAGGACAGAGTCTCTATGGAGCTCAGACTGAAACTGACTGACTCTCTCCTGAGCCACAACCTGGGGTGTTTCCATGGTTTCCATCCATGTTTGTGAACAGCTGTTGTGTTACCTGTTGTATGAGCTTTAATGAGCGATCAACCACAGAGACAGAGAGCTGCTATTGGACCATGGTGCTGCTGCTCCTGCAATGACATGAACAAAGAACAGTTTGCAAAGTATTGTGGGTAATTTCACCTTGCACTATGTTCCTAGGCTGCGTTCCGATCCACAGTTTACTTGGACAGAGCCCCCTACTCCCTGCACAGGGAATCTGCCGTAGGAAACTTCACTTAACCAATATAACACCAATCAGAACACCCTGCAATGTCACAGCTGTTTCCGGTCGAGTTTAAAAATAAAGTTTTTAAGTTTCAAAATGTTTCACGCCACTATCACTGTTTAGACAAATCTGAAATGATTGAAGAAACATTACTATTTCTGTGTGTGTGTTTTGTGTTGCAATGTGTGGTATTTATTCAGTTTTGGGGAATCACAGTGTCTAGAAAGCATCAGTGGCTCAGCTGACAGGAAAGCTAACGGCGGCAGCAAAGCTAACGGTAGCTAAGCTAACGGCGGTAGCTAAGCTAACGGTAGCTAAGCTAACAGCAGGACGTCAGCTGTTAAAACCCTCCCGTTGTGGGACACGACATGAAACTACTCCAGTTAGCTCAGTCATGTTGGAACTCAGATATCCGCTGGAGAAAATATTTTTTCATGGAGCGTTTATTGAGTCACTGAGCTATTAAAGTTCGACAGGTAACCATTAGCCCTGCCAATTTACGTAACGCACGTAAACGGAGCGCAATGGCTGATGGGTAATATCAGTTGTCAACATCTGGTGAAGTGGGCGAAGTGAGGAACCGTTGTTCACTCCTTCCCTGCACAGTTCACAGTTCCCTTCAAACTGCTCCCTGCGGTTTGGAACCACACTGAACATGGAGCACACCCTGTGCAGTCCACTGCTCAGGGAACTAGAGGGCCATCGAAACGCACCCCTAGTCTGCCTCCAACCGGTTACAGGCTGTCATTCTGACATCCCAGCATTCCTACGAGGCTTCCACTAGAAGGGAATGTGTGTTACCCTCTACCTGGTCTCTTTACTAAACTTAAAGGTTCAGAAACGGCCGTTTGTCCTGTTTGTCGCGCCGAGTTGTCACGAGCTGCAACACGAGTTTACCCGAGTCAGGAAAACTAATCTGATTGGTCGTTACTAAGTTCATGAACGAACCGATTCTATTGAACGGCTCGTTAACATGAACGATGGGAACCGAGTCACAGCTGGGAACATCTCTGTGTTCATAACAGTCAACTGAAGCTGCTCCATTGTCTACGGAAGGGGCCTGCAAACTCTGATATTAGTGGGATATCTCATTTTGTATTATTTTGTTCCAAATCTCACCCCATTATTTCCCAGATAAAATGAGTTACCACACTTTCATCCTGGATTTACTGGAAAACAGAATTTAGCACAAAGTTTGTTCTCCATCGTCTGATAGATGAGTTATTACACTGATGTTCAGACCCACAGGGGAATCAAACACTATTTTCTTTTCTGAACACCTTTAATCCTGTTCTCCTTCTGGGTCAAATTGGCCCAGTCTGTTCCTTTCCTCCATCCTTCCTTCCTTCCTTCTTTCTTTCCACAGTCCTTTTTTCCTTCCTTGAACAAAGCTATTCCCTCCCTCCTCTTTCCTTCCTTCTTTCTACAATTCCTTTCCCCTCTCTGCCTTCCTTCCTTCCTATCCTTCGTCCTTACTTCTTCCTTCCTTTTTGACCCAATCTGTTCCCTCCCTTCTTCTATCTTTCCTCCCATCTTTCCCTTTGTCCTTCCTTCCTTCCTTCCTTGACCCCGGAGGACAACAGGAGGGTTGACCAACTCCTTTCTTCATTGCTTAACTGTCGTTTAAAAAAACGACCGTAGGAGGAAAGAACAGTGGGAATGACGGGACGTTTGATAGAAAATGAAGTGTTGCCATTCAGACAATTAGAGGCCGATGTGGGACTGATGGGATGTTGTAAAACTTTGTGGAGTAAAACTGTGGAATAATATGAGTAGGTACTGAAATCAAAAACATTTGGAGTGTAATCATGTTTAAAAAGAGACATAAAGAAATGATTCTCCAGAGGTACACTGAATAATTCACATAAGGTGTTTGCTTGCTTACTATTTGGATTAAAATGTGTAATGTGTAAAATGTTTAATTAGAACATATAGTTAAAATTATAGGGGTAGGATTAGATCAGTTTATACTTCTTCCTGCTCCTTTTCACTCATGTAAACTGCGTTGCTTATGAGATGTTACTGTTTTTGTGTATATTTCCTTATTATATTATTATTTTATCTTATTTTTTTACATTGTCGTTTACATGATCGAAATACAGAAATCAATCAGTCAGTCATGGTGGACACTTCACTGACCCCCCCCCCCTCTCTCTCTCTGTGTCTCAGTGTGCAGGAGGACCAGGACCAAACATGTGGACGATGAGAAGGTAAAGGATCAGTGCGTGTGTTAATCAGTGTTACATCAGTGAGCTCAGAGTATTTGCAGCTATTTAAAGGAGAGAACAGGACACACACCGGCGTCCTGCCAGAGGAGCAGGTTTGATTCCTCATGGACCTCAGGGACTGACTGACTGATTACCATCAATAGATAATAATAATAGTAGGGATGTCACAATTAATCGTGGTATTAAACGCCACAATTAATTGATCGTAAAGATTCCTAAATACCGCCACTTTCTGTATGAACCGTGTCGGCAGATGTGGCCCAGAGTAAAGGTGAATAAATGCTCAGATACTGGTCCATTTACCTAACGTAGCATTGAACTGGTAGGAATTTAAATGCTAGAGTGTCATTTGTAATAATAAAAAAAGATTAAAATTAACTTAAACATTTGGTATTACGGACTTATATATTTCAAACACTTTAATAATTGGCCATATTTTAATAGATACTTTGTGTAAATAAATAGTAATGTAATTATATTTTGACTATATTTGATTTTACACATTAATAGTGTTTGAAATTAATTAATAATTATTGTAAAATATAATTGTAATTATAATAATCATGATAATCGATTCGTACCTAGAAAATCTGTAATGGTGACATCCCTAAATAATAGATCATAGACTCTAATGGAGGTTTTAATAAGAGTCATTTCCTGTCCTTCAGACTTTCAAAGTAAAAGACAGGTGGATCTCAGACAGTCGTTAAAGGGTTAACCTCCTGAAACCCTGCGTCCTCATACGAGGACATTACATTTTTGCCTCTTAGCACCATGATACTCCATTTTTAAAAACTTTGACGTATTAGCCACATTTAGGGACACTGCCTGCACCAACTTGTGGTGATATCACAAATTACACAAATTTCTTAGGGGTAAAAAAAATGGCGGGAATTTCAGCCAGAGCCTTCTATGGCAGTTCCCGGAAGATAAAAGACCAAGGTAAGAATTAAATGACATTGACACATTTTAGTAATAGTAGCAGACTAGGACATCAATAAATGTCACGTCCTCGTTTGAGGACGTTGGGACTATGTTATGTTATTAAAGTACCATGTTGTTGTTGTTTTTTTGTGATATCACCACACGATGGTGCAGGCAGTGTCCCTAAATGTGGCTAATAGGTCAAAGTTTTAAAAAAATGGAGTATCATGGTGCAAAGAGGCAAAAATAATGTCCTCGTATGAGGACGCAGGGTCTCAGGAGGATTCACATTTCTTAAACACTACTCGTTATTACTTGACCGTTCCACTTCAGACTGATAGTACTTGACCTCAGGATGACACTCAGAAAGAATCAGGCCAATCTGATATGGCATTTTAGAATAAAACCCCTTTGAACTTCCATATGTCACTGTATTCTATGTACAGTAGGAATCATTGCTTTTCGACCCAATGTCCTCGTATGAGGACACTGATTTTTGAGAGAACTACTTATTGTAGAAAGCAGAAATTTTGAATTTACACAAATTGGGCCCTTCTGGTCCCAAACAGCAAATACAGTTTTTTTATGTTGTGATCCTCATATGAGGACATCATTTTTTGCAAAAACTACTTCCTGTACAAAGACAAACTTAAGGTATTGTACTTATTAGGTCCTACTTATCCCAGATAGCAAGGAAAAATAAAAAATGCACACCAGAAAAAAGCTGGGGTCTCAGGGTTAATGATGAGGGAGGCGGGGTTATGAGCTGCTCTGCTCTCTGATTGGCAGGTGGTGGTGGCGGTCCAGTACCGGTCCCGCCAGGCCAAGGAGCTGGACCTGAGCCGGGGAGACCAGCTCCAGGTGCTGTTCAGGGAGGACGACACCTGGTGGTTCGGACGCCGGCTGTCCAACGGAGACGAGGGATACTTCCCCGCAGCCTGCGTGGAGCCCAGCAAGGTGACGCCTTCAATGTCACTCCCCCTCATGTGGTCTAAGGGCTGGGAGAAGTTTCAGAGTCCTCCGTGGCTTCTCTGAGTTACAGGGGGTCTCGGCGTAGCAGTGCATGTCCATATGACGGTTGCAAATGGATACCAACTGTCTTCGTAACAAAAAGACACACCAAAAAACATCCAGATACCTCCATGCTGCTCGTATGTAATGTCCGTCTTGGATTGAAGCCCCGACATGAGAAATTGTCCCGAATTTTTTTTTATAAATCTATATTTCAAGCTTGTTTCTGAATAAGATTGTCATGCGTAGTAGGTTGGTTTGGTTCTTTTCTCCTTTTTATTTTTACTTGCTTAAGTGTATGTGTGTGTGCGTGTAGGGGCACACCATATCTTAAATGTTGAATGTCAATTTGAATGTGTTGCTGAGACTCTTTTGACGTCATGCTGGTTGTGGTATTGTATTGTCCTTTGTTTATTTATGTATTTATTCACCATGGCTAGGTGCAACTGCAAACTGAATTGCCCATTGGGATCAATAAAGTTTTCTCTCTCTCTCTCTGTTTGTAGCGGAAGCTTCTCAAAGCTCCTCTTCTTGGTTCGTCAAATTTGGACGAACCGGGAAGAGAAGCTTCCACTACAAACAAGCTTGAAATATAGACTTATTTAATTTTTTTCGGGACAATTTCGCATTTCGGGGCTTCAATACAAGAGGGACATTACATACGAGCAGCATGGAGGTATCTGGATGTTTTTTGGTGTGTCTTTTTGTTATGAAGACAGTTGGTATCCATTAGCAACCGTCATATGGACATGCACTGCTACGCCGAGACCCCCTGTAACTCAGAGAAGCCACGGAGGACTCTGAAACTTCTCCCAGCCCTTAGTCCACATGAGGGGGAGGAGATAATGAGGGACATTTGAATTTTGGGTGAACTATCCCTTTAACGTCTAATGTCTGAACTTTGAGCTTCAGGTAGAACAGGAAGTGACCAGTTAGGAGGGTTCTGGTTCTGGTTCAGAGATCCCAGCTGGTTTCCACCACAGACCAAGCTGAGCCCTGATTGGCCGACAGCAGCAGTGATGTAATGCCTGTGTGTGTTGCAGGCTGGCGAGTCGCCCAGTGCCACGCCCACTCTGCTGAGGAGGGGCTCGGTGCCGGTCGTCGTGACGACCACCGCTGCCTCTTGTGGCTGCTCCAGGTAACTATGGCAACACCTGACCAACACCATTTTTTTTTTCATGCCAGAAAGTGACAGTTTAGATTTAGTGGTCAGTTTATCCAGACAGCGGCTGTAAGGAAATGCAGAGCAGAGTGGCTAGCGAAGGAGGCAGCGGCGGCTAGTGGCTAGTTAAAGAGGCAGCGGCGGCTAGTGAAAGAGGCAGCGGTGGCTAGTGGCTAGTGGCTAGTTAAAGAGGCAGCGGTGGCTAGTGGCTAGTTAAAGAGGCAGCGGCGGCTAGTGGCTAGTTAAAGAGGCAGCGGCGGCTAGTGAAAGAGGCAGCGGTGGCTAGTGGCTAGTGGCTAGTTAAAGAGGCAGCGGTGGCTAGTGGCTAGTTAAAGAGGCAGCGGCGGCTAGTGAAAGAGGCAGCGGTGGCTAGTTAAAGAGGCAGCGGTGGCTAGTGGCTAGTTAAAGAGGCAGCGGTGGCTAGTGGCTAGTTAAAGAGGCAGCGGTGGCTAGTGGCTAGTTAAAGAGGCAGCGGCGGCTAGTGAAAGAGGCAGCGGTGGCTAGTTAAAGAGGCAGCGGTGGCTAGTGGCTAGTGGCTAGTTAAAGAGGCAGCAGGGGCTAGTGGCTAGTTAAAGAGGCAGCGGCGGCTAGTGAAAGAGGCAGCGGTGGCTAGTGGCTAGTTAAAGAGGCAGCGGTGGCTAGTGGCTAGTTAAAGAGGCAGCGGCGGCTAGTGGCTAGTTAAAGAGGCAGCGGCGGCTAGTGAAAGAGGCAGCGGTGGCTAGTGGCTAGTGGCTAGTTAAAGAGGCAGCGGTGGCTAGTGGCTAGTTAAAGAGGCAGCGGCGGCTAGTGAAAGAGGCAGCGGTGGCTAGTTAAAGAGGCAGCGGTGGCTAGTGGCTAGTTAAAGAGGCAGCGGTGGCTAGTGGCTAGTTAAAGAGGCAGCGGTGGCTAGTGGCTAGTTAAAGAGGCAGCGGCGGCTAGTGAAAGAGGCAGCGGTGGCTAGTTAAAGAGGCAGCGGTGGCTAGTGGCTAGTGGCTAGTTAAAGAGGCAGCAGGGGCTAGTGGCTAGTTAAAGAGGCAGCGGCGGCTAGTGAAAGAGGCAGCGGTGGCTAGTGGCTAGTTAAAGAGGCAGCGGTGGCTAGTGGCTAGTTAAAGAGGCAGCGGCGGCTAGTGAAAGAGGCAGCGGTGGCTAGTTAAAGAGGCAGCGGTGGCTAGTGGCTAGTTAAAGAGGCAGCGGTGGCTAGTGGCTAGTTAAAGAGGCAGCGGTGGCTAGTGGCTAGTTAAAGAGGCAGCGGCGGCTAGTGAAAGAGGCAGCGGTGGCTAGTTAAAGAGGCAGCGGTGGCTAGTGGCTAGTGGCTAGTTAAAGAGGCAGCAGGGGCTAGTGGCTAGTTAAAGAGGCAGCGGTGGCTAGTGGCTAGTTAAAGAGGCAGCGGCGGCTAGTGAAAGAGGCAGCGGTGGCTAGTGGCTAGTTAAAGAGGCAGCGGTGGCTTGTGAAAGAGGCAGCGGTGGCTAGTGGCTAGTGGCTAGTGAAAGAGGCAGCGGTGGCTAGTGGCTAGTGGCTAGTTAAAGAGGCAGCAGGGGCTAGTTAAAGAGGCAGCGGCGGCTAGTGAAAGAGGCAGCGGCGGCTAGTGAAAGAGGCAGCGGTGGCTAGTTAAAGAGGCAGCGGTGGCTAGTGGCTAGTTAAAGAGGCAGCAGGGGCTAGTGGCTAGTTAAAGAGGCAGCGGCGGCTAGTGAAAGAGGCAGCGGTGGCTAGTGGCTAGTTAAAGAGGCAGCGGCGGCTAGTGAAAGAGGCAGCGGTGGCTAGTTAAAGAGGCAGCGGTGGCTAGTGGCTAGTTAAAGAGGCAGCAGGGGCTAGTGGCTAGTTAAAGAGGCAGCGGTGGCTAGTGGCTAGTTAAAGAGGCAGCGGCGGCTAGTGAAAGAGGCAGCGGTGGCTAGTTAAAGAGGCAGCGGTGGCTAGTGGCTAGTGGCTAGTTAAAGAGGCAGCAGGGGCTAGTGGCTAGTTAAAGAGGCAGCGGTGGCTAGTGGCTAGTTAAAGAGGCAGCGGCGGCTAGTGAAAGAGGCAGCGGTGGCTAGTGGCTAGTTAAAGAGGCAGCGGTGGCTAGTGACTAGTTAAAGAGGCAGCGGCGGCTAGTGAAAAAGGCAGCGGTGGCTAGTTAAAGAGGCAGCGGTGGCTAGTGGCTAGTGGCTAGTTAAAGAGGCAGCAGGGGCTAGTGGCTAGTTAAAGAGGCAGCGGTGGCTAGTGGCTAGTTAAAGAGGCAGCGGCGGCTAGTGAAAGAGGCAGCGGTGGCTAGTGGCTAGTTAAAGAGGCAGCGGTGGCTAGTGGCTAGTTAAAGAGGCAGCGGCGGCTAGTTAAAGAGGCAGCGGTGGCTAGTGGCTAGTGGCTAGTTAAAGAGGCAGCGGTGGCTAGTGGCTAGTTAAAGAGGCAGCGGTGGCTAGTGGCTAGTTAAAGAGGCAGCGGTGGCTAGTGGCTAGTTAAAGAGGCAGCGGTGGCTAGTGGCTAGTTAAAGAGGCAGCGGCGGCTAGTGAAAGAGGCAGCGGTGGCTAGTGGCTAGTTAAAGAGGCAGCGGTGGCTAGTGGCTAGTTAAAGAGGCAGCGGTGGCTAGTGGCTAGTGAAAGAGGCAGCGGCAGCTAGTTAAAGAGGCAGCGGCGGCTAGTGGCTAGTTAAAGAGGCAGCGGTGGCTAGTGAAAGAGGCAGCGGCTAGTGGCTAGTTAAAGAGGCAGCGGCTAGTGGCTAGTTAAAGAGGCAGCGGTGGCTAGTGGCTAGTTAAAGAGGCAGCGGCGGCTAGTGAAAGAGGCAGCGGTGGCTAGTGAAAGAGGCAGCGGTGGCTAGTTAAAGAGGCAGCGGTGGCTAGTGGCTAGTGAAAGAGGCAGCGGCGGCTAGTTAAAGAGGCAACAGTGGCTAGTGGCTAGTGAAAGAGGCAGCGGCGGCTAGTGGCTAGTTAAAGAGGCAGCAGCAGCTAGTGAAAGAGGCAGCAGTGGCTAGTGGCTAGTGAAAGAGGCAGCAGCGGCTAGTGAAAGAGGCAGCGGCGGCTAGTTAAAGAGGCAGCAGTGGCTAGTGGCTAGTGAAAGAGGCAGCGGCGGCTAGTTAAAGAGGCAGCGGCGGCTAGTGGCTAGTGAAAGAAGCAGCAGCAGCTAGTGAAAGAGGCAGCAGCGGCTAGTTAAAGAGGCAGCAGCGGCTAGTGGCTAGTGAAAGAGGCAGCAGGGGCTAGTGAAAGAGGCAGCGGCGGCTAGTGGCTAGTGAAAGAGGCAGCGGCGGCTAGTGGCTAGTGAAAGAGGCAGCGGCTAGTGGCTAGTGAAAGAGGCAGCAGGGGCTAGTGAAAGAGGCAGCGGCGGCTAGTGGCTAGTGAAAGAGGCAGCGGCTAGTGGCTAGTGAAAGAGGCAGCGGCGGCTAGTGGCTAGTGAAAGAGGCAGCAGCAGCTAGTGAAAGAGGCAGCGGCGGCTAGTGGCTAGTGAAAGAGGCAGCGGCTAGTGGCTAGTGAAAGAGGCAGCAGGGGCTAGTGAAAGAGGCAGCGGCGGCTAGTGGCTAGTGAAAGAGGCAGCGGCTAGTGGCTAGTGAAAGAGGCAGCGGCGGCTAGTGGCTAGTGAAAGAGGCAGCGGCTAGTGGCTAGTGAAAGAGGCAGCAGCAGCTAGTGAAAGAGGCAGCGGCGGCTAGTGGCTAGTGAAAGAGGCAGCGGCTAGTGGCTAGTGAAAGAGGCAGCGGCGGCTAGTGGCTAGTGAAAGAGGCAGCGGCTAGTGGCTAGTGAAAGAGGCAGCGGCTAGTGGCTAGTGAAAGAGGCAGCAGCAGCTAGTGAAAGAGGCAGCGGCGGCTAGTGGCTAGTGAAAGAGGCAGCGGCAGCTAGTTAAAGAGGCAGCGGCGGCTAGTGGCTAGTGAAAGAGGCAGCGGCGGCTAGTGGCTAGTGAAAGAGGCAGCGGCTAGTGGCTAGTGAAAGAGGCAGCGGCTAGTGGCTAGTGAAAGAGGCAGCGGCGGCTAGTGAAAGAGGCAGCGGCGGCTAGTGAGTCTGAAACACACAAACAACTGTTGTTAGTCGATGTAGCTCAGATCAGGGTTTTGGCAAAAGGTTCTGGTAAATTGTGTTAAGTTGTGACTTACCAACTGTAGCTTCAAAGAGTCTTGACATGTAGTTGTGTAGGAAACAGCATGATGACCTCATCCAGCTGCTAGAATGACTTTATGACATGATGATGATGTCATGATGACCTCACTCCCTCTGCAGTGGTCACAGCACTCCCCGGCTGCTGAGGAAGAACAGCCTGCGGCGGCCGCTGGGTCTGGACGGGCCTCCTGGGGGGTCGGGGGGGGGCACCGGCTCCCCCAGTCTCCTCCACAGAGTCCTGGCCAAGTCCCGGAGGAAGAGCTGCCCCCACCTGCCCCACAGCCCCCACGCCCCCCCACACCCCCACAACGGCTCCATCAACACCGGCTTCCAGCCAGACTAGACAGGACACAGCTGCACTGATCCTGGACCTGGACCTTTAAGTTTCTGAGACTTGGTGTGAACTCCAGTTCCTTTCTTAACCCTCAGCCTCTAAAAGATGTTGAGTTGAGGGACAAGTTTAAAGGCTGAGATTCTCCGACACCACCCTGGGAGAAACGCTACCCAGAATGCAGTACTTTCTTTGTTAATAGAGATATAAACATTGTATAATCTTAGTTTAGGGCCATTTTATGGATCATTTACCTCATTGTTTGCATAACATTTATTTTATATTTCATGACCTTTTGTCAATACTGCCCTACTAAGACTACGCAAACAGTGAAACTGAGAAAAATGGCTTTGAAGTTTTTTGATTTGCCTTCTAAATGTGTTGTAGGTAGATTTGTGAAAATACACAGATTTGATTAATTGATTAATTTCATTAAGTAATATTCATGCAATTAATATATGACGACATATTTTAGATTTGACCCCTAAAAAGCAGATACTGTGCTCTGGTGCCAGGTTTCCTTAAACAGATATACAGGTAATGCTGAGGCAAAGTGCACTAACTACAATGTTGTTGTTTTCTTCCTGCTTTCATTACTTCATTACTAACTTTGGCCACCTCAAAAATGATTAAAAATTTGACAGTACAACCTTTAGTGAGCTAACATTTAATGTCCAGTGTTTAGCTAAAGTGTTATGTGCTTGTGCTAACCTGCTGGAGCTAATGTTAGCTAGCTACCGTAACTGGCTAGCAGTGTGTAATAGAGCAGTAGCTGCAGCTGAAGTACAGGGAAACAGAGGCAGAGTGCAGGAACTGCACAGTTAAGTTACTGCTTAGCAGGGCAGAATAGCCGGCCGGTGTGGACGCCATGTTGTTATCGTTTAGTTGGTGGTGATGTAGTTGTTAAGTTGTTTACAGGCTATGTAAAATGTTCTCAGATGACCGGGCTGATGTCATCACCCGTAGCAACAGAGTTACTGTATGTAACCATAGTTACAGCTGGTGTTTACCTGGTATGTAGCAGCAGTAAAAACCAAACTATCACCCAGTGCATCCAGTGTTTCCCATTAATAAACCAGTGTTTCCCATTAATAAACCAGTCTGTGGCGACCGCGCTGGTGCACACACACACACACACACACACACACACACAGGCACATGTACGGGTCACGTTGTAACGGTAGTAAACAGATGCACTAAATCTCCCTAATGTGTTCCCTAGCAACCCTGTAGTCTAAGACGTATCTGTCCCATCTCTAAGTCACAGAACAGAACAGCTTAACACCTGGTTCAGAGTAGGGATGTACATGATTAACCGTTAACCGATAACAAGAACTTTGACCCATTAATACTATCGGTTATTTATTTATTTTATTAGCTCCTCATGTCGTCAACTCATGGGGGCGTGTCGACACGTGCAGAGTTCACTGCCTTCAGTCATATTTCACAGCAAACAGTTCCACAGGAGGACTGACAGTATGAGCAGCAGCCCCCATGAAGGAAGATCAGACAATACATGTAGCTACACGGACATAGATGTGCATCACCTGTAACTACGGCGCTGAGAAAAAAAAAAAAAAAAAGAGGAGGAGGACGTGGCTGCTCTCCAGCCTGTTCACCTGCAGCTCCACAGAGGAGCTGTCAGAGCTCTGCTGCTCCTTCAGCCTGGTGTTGGGCTGCACTTTATAAAAACACTTCTACATTGGACGATCTAACCTCCATATGAGCGCCATCAGCTGAGACAGAGCAGAGCAGATGTGGCGCAGCAGCGCACATGTTAACAGCCAAAAATAAATAAAATTGGAGCGATAATTTTTATTTTTTATTTTTGCCGTGCGCCGCAAGCGTCTTAATCTTATCGGTTAACGGTTAATAATCGGTTAACGAGCGTCGGTTATCGGTCAGAAAAAAAATTCAAAATGTGCATCCCTAGTTCAGAGTTCAGCTGGAGGGTTCAGACAGGAACTGGAATTCACCTTTAGACCCGGTCCAGCTGTGACGGTGGTCCAGCTGTGACGGTGGTCCAGGTCTTAGTCTCAGAGACCAGGTCCAAGTCTCCAAAGTCCGGTGCCAGTTGCAGATTCCTGGCGTCCCTGTGGCCCCGAGTCTGTTCAGTCTGGATCTGTCCCCGTCCCTCGGTCCTGCTGAGTCCAGCTGGAGCTCAGACCGGTCCTGGTCTAAACACAGTGACTCTTTAACTCTTCAACTCTGTGAGAAACCAGACTGGATCACTCTGTCTCCTTTATTTCATCTGACAAGTCAAATAAACATCTACACGTTCTGCACAAATAAAGAATCCACAGACACACGTTCACCTGTTCTCACTCTGTTCTCTCTAAGCTCTCACAGTCTAGCTCTGGTTTAAAAATAAAGCCTTTGAGTAAAATTAATAAATATGTAAATATGTTTGTTTAAAATGTCAAAGTTGAATAAAAATCTAGAATCTTTAAAAAGCTAAAAATGAGTTTTCATTTAAAACAAGTTGTTAAAAGATGGTTTGTGTGTTAACTGCTCAATAAATCAAACAATAAACCATCAGCTGCTCTCACCTGAGGAGAGAACAGCTGACACAGTCTGCAGTCAGCTGGGCATGATCCACACACACACACACACACACACACACACACACACACACACACACACACACACACACACACACACACACACACAGAACCTGCTGCTCTCACACTGAGCATCATCACTTGGCCAAGAGGAAGATGAAGATGAGGAGGAGGATGAGGATGAAGATGAAGATGAGGATGAAGGTCAGGATGAGGATGAGGATGAGGATGAAGATGAGGATGAAGGTCAGGATGAAGATGAAGATGAGGATGATGAGGATGAAGATGAGGATGAAGATGATGAGGATGAAGATGATGAAGATGAGGATGATGAAGGTCAGGATGAGGATGAAGGTCAGGATGATGAAGATGAGGATGATGAAGGTCAGGATGAGGATGAGGATGATGAAGATGAGGATGAAGATGAGGATGATGAAGGTCAGGATGATGAAGATGAAGGCTCCACGTAGAGTCGGGCCTGCTCCGTCAGACTCATCTGGTCGTCTGTTTTCCCAAACATCACCACCTGCAGCTCACCACTCAGCTACACACACACACATGAACACATGAACACATGAACACACACACTAGCTGAGTTGTAAGTCATTCCCTCCCTCTCCCCTACATGGTGTATATGATCTATTATCATACAGTTAGTTCCGACCGGTCCCAACCGAGCAATTTGATTGGACAAGAGACGTTCCATGAGTGCTGATATACAGTATAACAGCACTGCGGACGTTATCACTCCGCTGTTCAGCTGGACAGGAGCTAAGTCAGAGCCAGGCTCCCCATACAGGAGCTGCTCCATCTCTCTGCTGCTACAGTTAGAAACGGACCTGAACATTAAAACTTGGACCTGACCTGGTCCGTCTAATTGGAGATAAATCTCTACTAAACCCGGCTGGAAACAAATCGCCGCGGGAGCAACTACGTTTTGACGGCGATGTGTTTTGATATTAGCGTTAGCTGTTGTTAGCCACGTAGCTCAGCTACTTAGCTTCAACTGTGTTTATATTGATTACATAGATGATAAACAAATGTAATACGGTATCGATAACGTCTCTGTGTCTTCACGCCGGTCCTGTTGCTCCGGTGCTGATCAGACACGGGCTCAGAACCAGAACCAGCACTGAAGCAGCTCAGTGGAAAAGCTTGTAGCTAGTAGCAAGCTAGTATGAAATGTTTATGTGTTGCCTGGCAACAGCCTTGTCTCCCTTCCAGTTGCAGAACTATTTCTGTTGGCGGAGCCAAATAAATGATTGAATAAACAAACAAATCATAATCTCTTGTAGTTTATTACTGTTCTAAAATGCGCTCGTAGCACTGTTGTATAAAAGCAATATCACACTGAGGTCGTGCTGTTGTACTGGATATCAGCACGGTGGGATTATCTGACCCAATCACAGCCGTGCTGATATACAGTACAACAGCACTCCCTCTACTGTGATATTGCTTAATTATAAAATGTAAAGGTGAAATCCGGCGATCTGATTGGTTGTTAACCGTGGTATATTGAGCATATACCACGCATAGACTGTAAAAAGAATGGACGTAGCGTCCGTGACGTCACCCATTGGTTTGGGGGAGTCTGTTTTGTGCCGCTACTACGGGGGTTTGAGCCGCGCCATGTTGGATTCTACTTGCCATATTTGGAGCGGTGCGGCCGTTGGCCGGCCGAGGGCCCGCCCACTGGCCTCGTAGCAGCGGTCGCCGGACCTGTCACTCAACGGTTCTGCGCCCTGATTGGCCAGAACTTTAAACCTAATAATAGTAAAACGGTAGAGTTTTAAAAAAAATTCACCCCCCTCAGAGTGTGTGCGGGGGTAGAAACTATCGATTGAGACCAAAAAAATGAAATGTACCAGGCTGTAAATATGTTTTTTTAAGCTGTAAAATCGGCTATTTTTGGGGCTCAATTGGAGTTGCTCCCTTCTGGAGCCAGCCCCCAGCGACAGCCGAGGGGATTGCAGCTTTTTGAACGCGGAAGTGAGCTTCACTTCTCAGACCCACAACTGCCCCCTTGATACCACGGCTACTATTCTAAAGCCTTATCACAGCGTAAGCTATCACTCCGCCTCAGGCACGTATGACTGGTATGAATGGAAGTTGTTGTCATGTATCCATGACAACGGACTGTTGCGGTCCGTAGCAACAGACAGCTGATGTTTTTAGGATGTTAAAAATGTAGTAAAGTAGTGTAATTGACATGTTGAAGGTGAACTTTGACCTCCATAGGGTTAACAATGGTAGAGGGGACTGAGCAGTGACAGAGCTACTTGGAGCTAACGTCTGGACAGCTGGGAACAGCTTTTTATTCTGCTTGAAGAAAACTACATGTCCTCTTTCATATTGTCATTATTGGTAACCGTTTTATAAAAGCTATATATCATATATTGCTTAAGTGAACAACAGGAGAATTCAGACGGTGACTCTCTGAATCATGTAAACAAACCAGACACATAACAATAAAATATGAATTCCGACACTTGCTGGAACATTTGAGGATGTGATTCTGTGTGGTTGTGTTTCTCTACAATAAACTGTTGAAATATATGAAGTTTGGTTTGGTCGACTACTGTTGTGTGTCCCGACCGTGAGCTGTGGCTATTAGCTTAGCTCGTTAGCTCGCATTTACTACATATTCTACCTACAGTTTCTTTATTAGACTGATTTAAAGGAGCATTAACGCAAATCCAAATTCTTAATTGGGCCACTAGATGGAGCCAGTGGTGCAGCATATCAGATATAAACAAGTGGGCGTCTTTCCTCCATACATGTTATGCTTTATGGTATTTAGAAAAACATGCAGCTTTTCTGTAACATTATAAGACGGCGCAATGTGCCGTTAAAACCATTTTGCATTAACGCGTTAATAACAGTGAGAGGACAGCTGAAGACAGACACAGGGACGTGGAGACAAAGTGTTCTACTGAGCGATTCAGTGACTGTAAGCAGCCCAACACTGCTACATTACAATCGAGTGCAATCGAACGCAGCAAGCGCCGGGTCGGCTTGTGTCATATAAAAAGACAAATTCTGCATTTGCCCCACGTATTTTCTTTGTAAATTTAGTTATGGCTCCCCCCGACCTATCTTTTGCATATTTCAGCTTATTTTATGCTATTACTGCTGTATTTGCGATAATACTCCTTTAATGCTGCTGCCCAACTCCTGCTCCTCAGGCAAACGGAGCGAAGGCAAATACGTCTGAGGAGTTTACTGCTAAATAACCTAAAGAAATCCTAGCTAACATGCTAATTAGCTTACTGCTCTTCTTCTCTAGCAAAACACAACCGCATTGCATTGTGGGATACGGGAGTAGAAAGTATGGCCTTCCTTTAAACCTTAAAACTGTTAGCTCCTCCTACTTTCTTTTTAAGTCCTCAATAAAAAACTGGTTAGCCAACCGATAAATCAAATCAAAAGAGCTGTGAAGCACCAGATTATTGTAGTGTTTGTTTGTGTGTCTGTTTTATGTTTTTGTCATTTCTGTTTGGGACCTAATCTCTTGTTTTATCTATTTCATCTTGTTCTTTCTCTTCAGTGTTGTCGTCTATGTGCCTTAGTGTCTCTCTCCCATGTTTTTAGTCCATGTGTTGTGTGTTTGTCTTCCTTGTTTTTAAATCCATGTGTAGCTACTGTCTACCATCAAATAGGACCACAATGGAAATAAGGAAATTTCAATCAATCAAAAAAAGTAGTGTAATGGCTTGTTCTTCATACCTCGAAGGGGTTGAGTCTGTGGGCGGGGCAGTCTGGAGAGAGCAGGTAGCTGATTGGCTGCTGACACCACCACACCTCCACCTGGCCCTCCAATGGGAAGCAGCCTGACTGCTCACAGCTGGGGGCCGAGCCAGACTCCTCCTGCACCTGCAGCGTGGGGCTCAGCAGACTCTCCCCCTGCACCTGGTCGGCACGGCAACAGCTTTCATTGATTGACTGTTTTTTATTTCGTATGAATGACAGACATACAGACATACGAAAAGGATCGGTAAGAAGCCAAACCTACCCCCTTGCAACTGTTACATTTACAATCAATCATGGTGTAGAGACAAGATCACTAAGGTACTTACATATCATACAGAGACAAGTTTGAAGACAGGATTCAGTCAGCAAACATTGTTAAATAAGAAAATCAGACGATGAGTATGGATTGCTCTTGCAGAATTCATACATAATTCATACCTCACACTTTATGAGAAATGAGGAATAGCTTTTTTTTATAACTTATTAAAGCAATTTCATAAACAAAGAAGAACAATGATTAACTTAATTTCTTAAACTTAAACAGCTCTTCATTTACACACCCTCACAGCCGTGTGTGTGTGTGTGTGAGTGTGTGTGAGAGAGGGACTGACCTCAGAGCTGCTGGCCGACAGCTGGCTGTCGGGGTCGACACTCGTCTCCTCCCACGTCACCGTGGCCTTCCTGATCTGACACACTGACACCTGGACACACACACACAGGGACTGCACCGTCATCTTCATCTTCATCATAATAATAACACATTTTATTTAAAAAGCTCCTTTCAAGGACACTTTATAGAAGAGAACATCAAATTAAATCATCAGTAGCCATGTTTCCATCCAAAGTGATTCGAATCACTGGGAAATGCGCATTAAAAGAAATTTGAATCGTGTGTGTTTCCATCTACGGACTTTGCCCCCCCCTGGACGGACTGACGGTCTGATTTGAACACATTAGCGCGATTTAGCGCATATGTTTATTACCGTCATAACGCGACCTGTCTGTGTGTGTGTGTGTGTGAGAGAAAGACTTTATTAATCATAAACGCTGGATGCACTGGTTGATAAGTTTGGTTTTTACTGAGGAGGAACTATGAAGAACTGTGCAGTAACATCATTATGAAGGTGTGTGGGGGCTTTTATTTTGCCGTGGCGGTGCAGAAACCCTGATGTTGTCTAGTGAGTGAACTGCAACACGGGAGCCGACGGGGTGAAAGTGGCCACGTCACTTAATTCGAATCATCAACCAAAACCCGGCCCTAGCAGCGTATTTCAGTTTGTGTGAATCAGGGGATTTTAATTCTAATCACGGCGTTTCCATCATCATTTTCTGATGCGATACATCTAGACGATCTAAACAGCTGATGGAAACACAACTAGTAAACAACATTCAGAAACATTCAAAACATCAGTAAATATAAAATGTATGACATTTAAGAAAACATCAATGAACAAAAGCTGAAAGACGGAGTGGTGGTGTTGATGTGAGATTGGAATGACAGAGTGCTGTCAGTGACATCACAGTGAGCCTAAAGCTAGGGTTAGGCTAACCCTCTCCTAACAGAACAATAGCTGTGGACTGTCTTTAAAGGGATACACCAACATTTTTTTTTTCGTGTCTTGCCTCACTCCCGAGTCCATGACCAGCAGATAGACACCATAACAAGGGAGATAGAGCCGTATCGCCCGTAATAAGCTTAGCTCAAACGCTGGAAGTGTATAGGTAGTGTTAGCCTGCCTCCACCTAAAGTCGCTAATTAGCTTAGCTCAAACACTGGAAGTGTATGGGTAGTGTTAGCCTGCCTCCACCTAAAGTCGCTAATTAGCTTAGCTCAAACGCTGGAAGTGTATAGGTAGTGTTAGCCTGCCTCCACCTAAAGTCGCTAATTAGCTTAGCTCAAACACTGGAAGTGTATAGGTAGTGTTAGCCTGCCTCCTACCTAAAGTCGCTAATTAGCTTAGCTCAAACACTGGAAGTGTATAGGTAGTGTTAGCCTGCCTCCACCTAAAGTCACTAATTAGCTTAGCTCAAACGCTGGAAGTGTATAGGTAGTGTTAGCCTGCCTCCACCTAAAGTCGCTAATTAGCTTAGCTCAAACACTGGAAGTGTATAGGTAGTGTTAGCCTGCCTCCTACCTAAAGTCGCTAATTAGCTTAGCTCAAACACTGGAAGTGTATAGGTAGTGTTAGCCTGCCTCCACCTAAAGTCACTAATTAGCTTAGCTCAAACGCTGGAAGTGTATAGGTAGTGTTAGCCTGCCTCCACCTAAAGTCGCTAATTAGCTTAGCTCAAACGCTGGAAGTGTATGGGTAGTGTTAGCCTGCCTCCACCTAAAGTCGCTAATTAGCTTAGCTCAAACACTGGAAGTGTATGGGTAGTGTTAGCCTGCCTCCTACCTGAGCTGAAACCAGCAGTCAGAAGCTGATTTCATTTTAGCTCTAAACTCTGTAAATATATCACTTTATCCACATTTCAAACATGTTTAGGTGAGAAAGTAGCCGTTTAGATCAGCAGTGTGTCGTTCATTTGTCTAAATACCAGCTGTTTACAATTTTGTTCGGACAAATTTGGCGCTACTCAAGCTAGCCGTTGTGACCAACGCACTTCCGGTTACTTTCACAGAATAAAACACGCGTTGCCCTTTACATACAGAAAACCATGACGATAGAATTTGTGCTTTTACTTTGAAACAGGAAGCTAACCTACCCTCGATGTAGCTAGCTTGAACCAAAATAAACCAGCGTTTGAGCTAAGCTAATTACGGGCGATATGGCTCTATCTCCATGGTTACTGCACGCACAGTCGAAGGGATGGTGTCTATCTGCTGGTCATGGACTCGGGAGTCAGGCAAGACACGGAAAAAAAAAATGTTGGTGTATCCCTTTAACCTGTGGACTCTGGTGGATCAGCTGGTGGACCTTGTGTGTGCTCACCTGGTCCTGGCTGCAGGTGTTGATCTTCAGTGGCGTTGGCGTCTGTGGAGCCGCCGCCCACAGCACTCTGACCCTGTCTGTGATCTCAGCTGGAGTCCTGAACAACAAACAGCTGTTTACTGTCACCGGGGCAACCAACCAACCAACCGGCCTTCTGCAGGGTTTACTCAAAACTCCCTCATCTGGACACTAGGGCCCAGTTCCAGTCCGCCCCCTAAAGACTCACTGACTGAAGTGACGTCAGCTCTAAGTGACAGAGTGTGACCCCCAATTCCAATCCGCCCCCTAAAGACTCAGGCCCTGAACCCTCACTGACTAAAGTGACGTCAGCTCTAAGTGACAGAGTGTGAGAGTCTGTGAGGGTCCAGATGCTGTAAACATGAATGGAACAGCACTTACACACTCTCACCACACGTTACCTTGACAACAAAATGTTTTTAACTCCGCCCTTGGACCAATACATTTACTGTAATTTCAATACGCACAAGGTGTGCGAGGGAGGCAGACTCAAAACAAAATATTCCTGGATCAGATCTGATCAAATCATCATCAATAATCACAAACTGCACGTTAACACTGACAGTAAACTTCTTCTTTTCTTTTTATGTAGGCTATTCCTTTTTTTTGGCTCCTGTCCATTAACAATAAAGAGACTGGCGGAGCTCTCTCTGACTACTCATGTTAATTTCTTTTTGTTTTAACACTTGCGTTCCGACGGCACCCCATGTGTTATGGTTTGACTTCACAACGCTATGAACTGTGGGTAATTCCCCTACCCAAAGTCAGCATCGGTGCTGACTTACGGTAAGGGGGCAGTAAGGGCTCATTCACTGACTCACTGACTTGATGATCTGACAACGGAACAGCCCTCACACACTCACGGACTTCCCGTGAACGCGCCTCTAAGTCAGTGAGTCCGTGAGGGGTCGGATTGGAATTGGGCCTGAGAGTCTGTGAGGGTCCAGATGCTGTAAACATGAATGGAACAGCACTTACACACTCTCACCACACGTTACCTTGACAACAACATGTTTTTAACACTGCCCTTGGACCGATAATTTACCGTACTTTCAATATGCACAAGGTGTGTGAGGGGGACGGACTCAAAACAAAATGTTCCCGGATCAAATTTGATCAAATCATCATCAATAATCACAAACTGCACGTTAATACTGACAGTAAACTTCTTCTTTCTTTTCTTTCTTTCTTTTTTTTGTTGTTGCTCTTGTCCATTAACAATAAAGAGAGCGGCGGAGCTCTCTCTTACTACGTTAATTTACTTTTACTTTAATTCCCCTACCCAAAGTCAGCATCGGTGCTGACTTACGGTAAGGGGGGGGGGGGCAGTAAGGGCTCATTCACTGACTCACTGACTTGATGATCTGACAACGGAACAGCCCTCACACACTGAGGACTGAACCTGAACGCGCCTCTAAGTCAGTAGGTGCGTTTCCATTGCCCCTTGAAATGCGCAAAACCTAAATATCGAAATTAAAAACTGGTAATGGAAACACCTACATTTCAAAAAAACTGTCAAATATCGCAACAAAGTTTTTACGCTCTCATGAGGTGGTTTTTGAGACGTATCGATGTATCGCAAAAGTGTAATGGAAACACTTTTTTCGCTTTTCTACACGTCACCGGCGTCACCGGAGTTGTGTGTGTCCACGCTGTGTTGGTTTATGTAACTTGAGGGGACAAATGAACCACATGTTTATTGTCATGCATTGCTGACCTGGGCATGTTTCTCATTAAATTAGAAAAACATTTCCTATCATTCCCCTTTTCCGTGCATGGTTGAAGGAGACTGGCTCGCATCCACACTCCCACTCCCTCCTGCGCCGAAATGTCACCTTAAGTCACATAAACCAGTACGGGTGTGTGGACACACACAACCACCTATATTGTTGTCAGCACCTCATCACCGCTGGTGTTAAAAGGCTCTGTTCTTTCTGCAGTCAGGTTAATGCGCACATCCACCGTGTTGGTAAACAAATAGTCCCTATATCAACGGAGGCAACCGTGCTTGAGCAGCTTGGGTTGGAGGTGATGTGAGTGCGGGCCAGCGGGGACAGAGGAGGGGGCATTCGGGCTTCAGCACGGTACAACTGGCCCTAGTGTGAGTGCGCCCCATAATACATCCATGGTGCGCCCTTATTTGTGGCCGCTGCAGCGCCACACGGGCTTTGCCTTTCAGCAATCAAGCGCTGTTTTCGTCAAAGTTAAAAACAATAACAGCAACAGCTGTAGGCAGCTGAGATCGCTGTGCCGTCACCATAGAAACGCAAGACGCATTACGGCTCATTCGCAAAATACCTTTCAATGGAAACACCCGCAAATGGCAATTGCACTTTTTCGAAGTTTCAGAAATATCGCTTTTATTTTGCGAAAATCTGTAATGGAAACGCAGCTAGTGAGTCCATGAGGGGTCGGATTGGAATTGGGCCTATGCTTTTACTTTGAAGTGTGTGTCCTGTGGTCTTTGTCCTTCCTGTCTCTGTCCTAGTCCCCTCCTTGTTGCCCTCAGGTATCAGGTGTCTACTCTGGGTTCTGGTCCTGGTTGTGTGTGTGGTAGTGGTTGTGGTTTTAGTTCTGGTTTTAGTTCTGGTCCTGGTCCTGGTTGTGGTTGTGGTTGTGGTTGTGGTTGTGTGAGGACGTACCTGGTGCTGAGGCTGCAGTGGACACAGGTCTGGTTCTGGTTCTGGTCCTGGTCCTGGTCTTGGTCCTGGTCCTGGTCCTGACTGGGCTCCGGGTGTTTGAGGGAACAGACCGGGGTCGAGGTCAGAGCTGGACGCTGCAGCTTCAGGTCATCAGCAGCACTGACGCCCAGCAGCTGAGAGACAGACAGGTTACAGACAGACAGGTTAGAGACAGACAGACAGGTTAGAGACAGACTAGTCTGGCCTGACGGAAGTGCGTTGCTGCGATTAGCCTCTGATTGGTCGGAACGAGCCACCCGGCGGAAGCTTTCCCAGTCGGCCCGGCAGGGAAACATCAACAAACAACAACATGAACCGAACCGTGGATCTATTATACATCCGTGTCTTGAACTGAACAGAAGAATAAACATCCGTCAGCGGTTGTCAACCGACTAGAGGTCTTCGATAAAAAACGACAACCCGAAAACCCGAGGTTCCGACCCGACCCGGCTCGGGTCTTGGGTCCATTCACGAGAAGTGACTTCGGGGCCGGGTCGGAACCGGTGGAGTTTGTCTCGGGGCTCTTATTGTGAAAGGCCGGGTCCTACAGTACCCGAGAGGACCCGGCGATTGGCTGTCACAGCTGTCAATCACCCCGTCCTCCCCCTTCCGTCCAATGCGAGGCTGCGAGCTGCCTGTGTGACTTCTGTCACGTGATCAAAACAACTACACGACTCTGATGATGACGTCAAAGGTGACAGTTCCATAGATATATACACGTATACAGGCCTGGAATTTCGTCATTTTAGGGGCAGGGCCACTTGGCCTTTCGTGTTGTCAATTTTTTGAGGGCACAAAGGCCAAAAGCCAGGGCAGCAAGGCCATAAAATAAAACAATGATTTTAAATCCACGTCTTTAATGAATTTACTAACTACCGGTATCTGTTAAATTAATACATAAAACGGGCTCAAGCAAACCAGAAATTTTCTACTTTAAATTCATTTATGCATTTAATTTTTTGCACAAGGGTCCAGTCCTATGCAGCTATGTTTTGAAATTCCTATCTTACTTGTTCACTATTGCACTGGGCGATATGAGGAAAAAATCCTATCACGATAATTTTTTTCAGTTGACATCAATTTATATCACGATATAGGCTAACTCAAATCACTATTTGGTCAAGCTTAAATATTCCCTTATTGGCACAAGTGAGATTTGAAGTTATCAGAAGGTTATTTTGTGATTTTTTTTTTTCCTGTCAAAAATTAAACATGACAGATGTAATGATGAACATTATACAACATCATATAAATAAAACAGATGTTAGTATAGTAGCTTGCCTGGGTCTGGGCAGTGTTCAGGTCGGCACAGTTGATCTTTACGCCTGAGTGCAGTGCGTTTGTGTCGGTGTGAACACAACAGTCGCTCTGGGCTGAGCAGCAGCAGCAGAGCGGCCGCACCGTGACCGCGTCCGCTTGTTGGGTGAACGCGGCCGGACGTCGGTCCACTCCAGCTGTCTGGCGTCTCCATTGTGAAAGTTTAGCGTTACTTCAGAGTTAATGACGCACCACGCATCTTTTCACGGTCAGTCATCCGAGTTCTCCTTGACTCCTTCACATTTTCTTCCAGGCAAAACTCTTTTTTTATTTTTTCTATTTTTTACCAGCGGTGTTCCTCTGCTGACGTGCACAGCTGTAGCAGCCCAAACACTTAGCACGTGTTGGCTCTTTTCCAGCCACATGATTGGTTCGGTGGGTGGGGGGTGTTTGATGAAGTCACCTGGTTGGCCGGTGATAGATTGGTCATCAAACTGTTGTTATAGCCCGCCCGAGCGGTTTATGCCAGGCTCGAATCAAACCCACCCCTGATGATGCTGCTGCCAGAATGTCAGCAAAATACGCATTGTTCTTTCTTAAAAGACGCAGGTGTCAAAGCCGTGTTGATAGGAAAGAGGCAACGGAGAAAACCGCAAAATCAACCGGGGCAGTGCGGGTGGGGCATCAAGGCCACTGTGGCCTTAGGGCAGATATTTTTTTCAAGGGCACAAGGCCAAATCGGACGGGCACGAGGGCCATGGCCCTCGTGGCCCTCGTGAAATTCCTGCGCTGCACGTATATATATGTATATTATATCTATGTGACAGTTCAAGCTAAAGTTAGAGCCTCGGTCAGGACTCGGGGCAGTTAAAAAGTTTGTTCATTTACGTAACGTTCTGGTTAATGGTTCAAAATAGTTAAACAATCGAGTTGCCGTAACGTGTTGTTACCGCGGTAACGTTACACTCCGCAAAGCACATGGAAACTCCAAAATGATAACGTTAATTAAACAAGAGGAAATGACCGGTGGATTGGCGTTAGCAATGGCTAAGAAGAAGGATTACAGTAGCCTACATGACCATCTAAACAAGAAAATGACGACGTGGATTTATTTCTGTTTACATCACGTTATGGCTGGGAGGCTGGCAGCGGGAGAAGACTACGTTTAGGTAAGAAACAAAGTAGTAGCTAATAAAAACAAGTCTTATTTAACGCTAGACAACTTGTAGCCTATTAAATCATAAAGCAACTCGGGCATTTCGGGTCCACGGGTTTTTAAGGGTTCGGTTCGGGTTCGGAACTCATATTTACAATAATAGCTCGGGGCCAGTCGCGTCCGGGTCCAATTTTCTCGGGTCCATTTGGGTTCGGGTCCGTCAAATTGGACCCGTGAAGACCTCTACCGCGGACCCAAATCCAGTTTCCAACCGGCAATATTTTGCAAGCGCACCGTTGCTACGGCGCCGACTACAATGATTGTGACTGGTTGATAGAATTCCAAACGGCTGGAGCGTTTTTTTCTCTGATCGCAGAATCATAGGCGGCTGGCCAGCGAGACTAGAGACAGACAGACAGGTTAGAGATAGAACGACAGGTTAGAGACAGACAGACAGACAGGTTAGAGACAGACAGACAGGTTAGAGACAGACAGACAGACAGACAGACAGACAGACAGGTTAGAGACAGACAGACAGACAGACAGACAGGTTAGAGACAGACAGACAGACAGACAGACAGACAGACAGACAGACAGGTTAGAGACAGACAGACAGACAGACAGACAGACAGACAGACAGACAGACAGGTAGAGACAGACAGTCTGTACCTGAGAAGGAGAGAAGCTGGCAGCTCCCACTGCACTGGTCCTGGTCCAGGAGGACGAGTCTCCACTCAGCAGCTGCTCCTTCATCCCTACAACCTGAACACACACACAGCTGACACTCTCTGTGTGTGTGTGTGTGTGTGTGTGTGTGTGTGTGTGTGATGGCCAGGTGGTTGTGTGTTCTTACGTAGCTCCCTGACAGGTCGGCGTCTTCTCTGCACTGGCAGGTGGACAGTGATGATGTCACTTCCTGTGGCCTGCAGCTCCAGGTGTGTGTGCCCTGTGATGAGTTCAGGCTCTATTTAGTTTACACACAGACAGACAGACGGACACACACACACACACACAGACACACAGACAGACAGACAGACACACAGACGGACAGACAGACAGACAGACAGACAGACAGACAGACAGCGTGTCCATGTAAAATGTTGTCCCTTCAAAGTAAGAGCGTAGTGTTTTACTGCGTCTGCCAGGTCCGGCGCCACCGTCAGCTCACACATGGACGAGTCGTATCCTGAGGAGGAGGAGGCGGAGACGCTGGAGAACAGGTGGGCGTGGCCACACAGCTGTCTGCAGCTGCTCAGCTCACAGGTGGAGCAGCTGGACTCGTCCTTCACCGTGGACATGCTGTCCCCCTGTGGACGGAGCAGCGTTAGCATCACGGAGCAGCGTTAGCATCACGTAGCAGCCTTAGCAGCATTAGCAGCATGTAGCATCATGTAGCAGCATTAGCAACATGTAGCAGCGTTAGCAGCATGTAGCATCATTAGCATCATGTAGCATCATGTAGCATCATGTAGCAGCATTAGCAGCATGTAGCATCACGTAGCATCATGTAGTATCATGTAGCAGCATTAGCATCATGTAGCATCATGTAGTATCATGTAGCATCATGTAGCATCATGTAGTATCATGTAGCAGCATTAGCATCATGTAGCATCATGTAGTATCATGTAGCATCATGTAGTATCATGTAGCAGCATTAGCATCATGTAGCATCATGTAGTATCATGTAGTATCATGTAGTATCATGTAGCAGCATTAGCATCATGTAGCATCATGTAGTATCATGTAGCATCATGTAGTATCATGTAGCATCATGGAGTATCATGTAGCAGCATTAGCATCATGTAGCATCATGTAGTATCATGTAGCATCATGTAGCAGCGTTAGCAGCATGTAGCATCATGTAGTATCATGTAGCATCATGTAGTAGCATGTAGCATCATGTAGTATCATGTAGCAGCATGTAGCAGCATTAGCATCATGTAGCAGCATTAGCATCATGTAGCATCATGTAGCATCATGTAGTATCATGTAGCATCATGTAGTATCATGTAGCAGCATTAGCATCATGTAGTATCATGTAGCTTCATGTAGTATGATATAGCAGCATGTAGCATCATGTAGTATCATGTAGCATCATGTAGTAGCATGTAGCATCATGTAGTATCATGTAGCAGCATGTAGCAGCATTAGCATCATGTAGTATCATGTAGCAGCATTAGCATCATGTAGTATCATGTAGCAGCATTAGCATCATGTAGCATCATGTAGTATCATGTAGCATCATGTAGTATCATGTAGCAGCATTAGCATCATGTAGTATCATGTAGTATCATGTAGCTTCATGTAGTATGATATAGCAGCATGTAGCAGCATGTAGTATCATGTAGCATCATGTAGTAGCATGTAGCATCATGTAGTATCATGTAGCAGCATGTAGCAGCATTAGCATCATGTAACAGCATTAGCATCATGTAGCAGCATTAGCATCATGTAGTATCATGTAGCAGCATGTAGCAGCATTAGCATCATGTAACAGCATTAGCATCATGTAGTAGCATGTAGCATCATGTAGTATCATGTAGCAGCATGTAGCAGCATTAGCATCATGTAGCAGCATTAGCATCATGTAGCAGCATTAGCATCATGTAGTATCATTAGCATCATGTAGCAGCATTAGCATCATGTAGTATCATGTAGCATCATGTAGTATCATGTAGCAGCATGTAGCAGCATTAGCATCATGTAACAGCATTAGCATCATGTAGCAGCATTAGCATCATGTAGTATCATGTAGCAGCATGTAGCAGCATTAGCATCATGTAACAGCATTAGCATCATGTAGTAGCATGTAGCATCATGTAGTATCATGTAGCATCATGTAGCATGTGGCCTGTGGTAGTGGTAGGAGGAGGAGGACCTTGGTGAGGACGGCGGTGGTCCTAGAAGCTCCACTGGACCTGGACTGCCTGCAGAAGGAGGAGGAGCTGAAGGAGGAGTAGCAGCTGTGGAGGACCTGCAGGTAGCCCTCCTTCTCCACCTTCTTCTTCAGCGTCGAGTTCCAGTGGTTCTTGATGGAGTTGTCTGTCCTGGGGACAAGACAGGGACCTGAGCTACAGGAGGTCTAGAGGAGGTCTAGAGGAGGTCTAGAGGAGGTCTGGAGGAGGTGTAGAGGAGGTCTAGAGGTCTACAGGAGGTCTAGAGGAGCTACAGGAGGTCTAGAGGAGGTCTAAAGGTCTACAGGAGGTCTACAGGAGGTGTAGAGGAGGCCTAGAGGTGGTCTAGGTACCTACAGGAGGTCTAGAGGTCTACAGGAGGTCTAGAGGAGCTACAGGAGGTCTAGAGGAGGTCTAAAGGTCTACAGGAGGTCAACAGGAGGTCTAGAGGAGGTCTAGAGGAGGCCTAGAGGAGGTCTAGGTACCTACAGGAGGTCTAGAGGAGGTCTAGAGGAGGTCTAGATACCTACAGGAGGTCTAGAGGAGGTCTAGGTACCTACAGGAGGCCTAGAGGAGGTCTAGAGGTCTAGAGGAGGTTTAGAGGTGGTCTAGCTACCAACAGGAGGTCTAGAGGAGGTCTAGAGGCCTAGAGGAGGCCTAGAGGTGGTCTAGAGGAGGTCTAGAGGAGGTCTAGAGGAGGTCTAGGTACCTAGAGGAGGTCTAGAGGAGGCCTAGAGGTGGTCTAGAGGAGGTCTAGAGGAGGCCTAGAGGAGGTCTAGAGGTGGTCTAGAGCTGGTCTACATACCTGCCTGGCAGCAGCTTGGACATGTTGGCCCAGCGGTTTCCCAGCAGCCTGTGGGCCTGATCTAGCTACCTAGAGGAGGTCTAGAGGAGGTCTAGGTACCTAGAGGAGGTCTAGAGGTGGTCTAGAGGAGGTCTAGAGGAGGTCTAGAGGTGGTCTAGAGGAGGTCTAGAGGTGGTCTAGAGGAGGTCTAGAGGAGGTCTAGAGGAGGTCTAGGTACCTAGAGGTGGTCTAGAGGAGGTCTAGAGGTGGTCTAGAGGAGGTCTAGAGGTGGTCTAGAGGAGGTCTAGAGGAGGTCTAGAGGTGGTCTACATACCTGCCTGGCAGCAGCTTGGACATGTTGGCCCAGCGGTTTCCCAGCAGCCTGTGGGCCTGATCTAGCTACCTACAGGAGGTCTAGAGGAGGTCTAGGTACCTACAGAAGGCCTAGAGGTGGTCTAGCTACCAACAGGAGGTCTAGAGGAGGTCTAGAGGCCTAGAGGAGGCCTAGAGGTGGTCTAGCTACCAACAGGAGGTCTAGAGGAGGTCTAGAGGCCTAGAGAAGGCCTAGAGGTGGTCTAGCTACCAACAGGAGGTCTAGAGGAGGTCTAGAGGTGGTCTACATACCTGCCTGGCAGCAGCTTGGACATGTTGGCCCAGCGGTTTCCCAGCAGCCTGTGGGCCTGATCTAGCTACCTACAGGAGGTCTAGAGGAGGTCTAGGTACCTACAGAAGGCCTACCCACCAAACATTGGACGTCTGATGGACGTGCAGATCATGTCTATATTGCGTCCGTCGGTCCAAGACCAATTCTGGACGCCTAAACGACGTCCAAACTAGGTCCACTATTTGGACGTCTAATCATGACCCCACTTGGACGTCAATATGCAGGAAATTGACATGATTAATGATTGTAGTAGTTTTAGTAATAGTAGTAGTGGACAAATAACAATATTGTTATCAACATGATTAATAAATACGAATATATATTGTTTGTGATTAAACATTATAAGAGACGTCCAAACAACGTCTTGTCTACGTCATTTTTATATGTCTAATTTTGGTCCCCTGAAGGTGCAGACTGTTACGCCAGATGACGTCCAAATGTGGGCATTGTAGACATCTCTTCTATGTTCAATTTAAACTCATTTAGGACATTGTTGTTCTTGAGTACATGTGATATTTTGTTATTTTACATCTTTGTTTTTCCTACTGTTTTTTTTTCAATTTCATTTCATTTTATTTCAATTAATTAATTAATTAATATTTTAATTTATATATTTTGAAATGAAATTTGTGGGAGATTATGGCTTCAGAAAATAATTTCACCCGATCATGGTTCATAAGAGTAGGGAGAAGTAAATATAATTTTGAACAGTCTTTGATAAGAGCCTTTATTATTTAAACTAGTCAAAGGCACTCTGATTGGCTGAGGCAGCATGTGATCATACTCTGATTGGCTGAGGCACCAGCAAACGCCACTCTGATTGGCTGAGGAAATACACCAAGCAACTGGCACGTTTCTTCTCTACTGCAGAAGCAGGCTGTGGTCAACATAACGCTTTGGTTACAACAACATCGTTTTCCACTAAGTGGAAGGTAAGTTTGCTTGGTTTAGTTGATTTTATGTTTACTGTATGCATTTATAGTGTCAGTTTTTTTCCGGCGCCCATTTTAACCGATGTGTCATTCACACAAGACGCGCTGCGGCGTGCACCTTCACGGCCCCGGTGTCTGCTCTATTTGCTGTAATGAGTAGCTATGAGGACTGTTGTGGTAAACGGGGATGTGAGTGGTAGTCACGGATGCTAGCCGCCACCGCTAGTTAGCATCGGGCTAGCGGATAGCATCCACTGCTTGCACTCACGTGCGGATAGCATCCACTGCTTGCACTCACTAGCATCCAGGACAGCTAACAGTGCTAACAGCCCTCCTATACTCTGCTGTACGGAGCTCCTCCTACTGTCATACACACAAGCTGCCACTAGCTACTCTTCCTGGGTGCTGTTTCACAGTGAGGATGGTGTGTTGTGCAGTTTCCACCAGAGTTTTGCATGTATTTAAAAAAAAAAATCTGTAACACCACACGTATTTTTCATCCACTTAACATTTATGCACTACTTTGTGTTGGTCTATCACATAAAATCCCAATAAAATAAATTAAAGCTGTTGTTACATGACAAAATGTGTAAAGTAAAAGTTCAAGGTGTATGAATACTTTTGCAAAGCACTGTATCATTCACATTTATCTATTTATAAATGTTTTTTCCGCCTATAGGCTCTTCACTAATGCCCTGATGGTGACATCTAATATCAAGGGAGAAGACAAAGGTTTATAGAGCAATACAAGGTAAGCCCATATGTCATATCTTAACATTTGCTGAGATGGTTTTGTATGAATCCAGTATTGGTAGTGGAGACACAGGCTGCAGGTTGTCTTTGCATATTTCTAATTATTTGTCTTCTTCTTGTTGTGCAGATGGAGCCATACATTTTGATGACACAGCCAGAGAGGACTTCATAAAGACACATGCTGGAGGAGAGGGATACACAGCAGTCACCCAGGACTGATTATCCATTGTGGAGAATCTTGTCACAGTTTTGTATCACTTTTGTACATGTATTTTCTGTGTTAAGTATGCAGTAGTTGGTTCTGATTTGTAATTCTTCTCAAAACACATTGAGTTTATCACTTTCATTTTTATTGTGTTATATTTGTTGTTGTGCCACAGACCGAAGCAAGGTGGGCTGTGTAACTTTATGTATTTATTAGTATTTTACCAGCAGTATTAATTTCAACAGATACCAATAACTTTATTAGAATGACATGTTTGTGCCAGTGATTAAGAAACAGTCTGACACCTTCTGAAATGGGACTACAGTTATGCACAGAGCCTAGAAGCAGTATAAAAACAATGTCTAAAATTAGTTTAAATTTGATGCAAAAAAGACGTCGAAACGACCACATTTGGACGTCAAATAGCCCTCATGCGGCGGTCCTGTGGACGTTCAGTGGATGTCGGTTTAAATTTTGACGCAGAAAAGACGTCTATAATGACCACATTTGGACAACAAATAGCCCTTATACGGCGGTCCTGTGGACGTCAATACTGGACGTTCAGTAGACGTCAGAAAAAGACGTCGTCTGGAGTAACAGTCTGCACCTTCAGAGGACCAAAATTAGACGTGCAAAAATGACTTAGAAAAGACGTCGTTTGGACGTCTCTTTGCTCAGTGGGTAGAGGAGGTCTAGATACCTAGAGGAGGCCTACAGGAGGTCTAGAGGAGGTCTAGAGGTGGTCTAGGTACCTAGAGGAGGTCTATAGGTGGTCTAGCTACCTACAGGAGGTCTAGAGGAGGTCTAGCTACCTACAGGAGGTCTAGAGGAGGTCTAGATACCTAGAGGAGGCCTACAGGAGGCCTACAGGAGGTCTAGAGGAGGTCTAGAGGTGATCTAGGTACCTAGAGGAGGTCTATAGGTGGTCTAGGTACCTACAGGAGGTCTAGAGGAGGTCTAGGTACCTACAGGAGGCCTAGAGGAGGTCTAGAGCTGGTCTAGAGGAGGCCTACAGGAGGCCTACAGGAGGTCTAGAGGTGGTCTACAGGAGGTCTAGGTACCTAGAGGAGGTCTAGAGCTGGTCTACATACCTGCCCGGCAGCAGCTTGGACATGTTGGCCCAGCGGTTTCCCAGCAGCCTGTGGGCCTGATCTAGCTACCTACAGGAGGTCTAGAGGAGGTCTAGAGCTGGTCTAGATACCTACAGAAGGTCTAGAGGAGGTCTAGGTACCTAGAGGATGTCTAGCTACCTAGAGGAGGTCTAGAGGAGGTCTACAGGAGGTCTAGAGGAGGTCTAGAGGTGGTCTACATACCTGCCTGGCAGCAGCTTGGACATGTTGGCCCAGCGGTTTCCCAGCAGCCTGTGGGCCTGATCTAGCTACCTACAGGAGGTCTAGAGGAGGTCTAGATACCTAGAGGAGGTCTAGAGGAGGTCTAGGTACCTACAGAAGGCCTAGAGGAGGTCTAGATACCTAGAGGAGGTCTAGAGGAGGTCTAGATACCTACAGAAGGCCTAGAGGAGGTCTAGATACCTAGAGGAGGTCTAGGTACCTACAGGAGGTCTAGAGGAGGTCTAGGTACCTACAGAAGGCCTAGAGGAGGTCTAGATACCTAGAGGAGGTCTAGAGGAGGTCTAGGTACCTACAGAAGGCCTAGAGGAGGTCTAGATACCTAGAGGAGGTCTAGGTACCTACAGGAGGTCTAGAGGAGGTCTAGGTACCTACAGGAGGTCTAGAGGAGGTCTAGGTACCTACAGGAGGTCTAGAGGAGGTCTAGGTACCTACAGAAGGCCTAGAGGAGGTCTAGATACCTAGAGGAGGTCTAGAGGAGGTCTAGAGGAGGTCTAGAGGTGGTCTACATACCTGCCTGGCAGCAGCTTGGACATGTTGGCCCAGCGGTTTCCCAGCAGCCTGTGGGCCTGATCTAGCTACCTACAGGAGGTCTAGAGGAGGTCTAGGTACCTACAGAAGGCCTAGAGGAGGTCTAGATACCTAGAGGAGGTCTAGCTACCTAGAGGAGGCCTAGAGGAGGTCTAGATACCTAGAGGAGGTCTAGCTACCTAGAGGAGGTCTACAGAAGGTCTAGAGGAGGTCTAGGTACCTACAGGAGGTCTAGAGGAGGTCTAGGTACCTACAGAAGGCCTAGAGGAGGTCTAGATACCTAGAGGAGGTCTAGAGGAGGTCTAGAGCTGGTCTAGCTACCTAGAGGAGGTCTACAGGAGGTCTAGAGCTGGTCTACATACCTGCCCGGCAGCAGCTTGGACATGTTGGCCCAGCGGTTTCCCAGCAGCCTGTGGGCCTGACAGATGACGCGGTCTTCCTCTAGAGTCCAGCAGCTCTTCTTCACCGTGGGGTTGAGGTGGTTGTGCCAGCGCTCGCGACACTGCTTCCCGTTACGGCTGTGGAGGTGTTTGGCGATGAGCGACCAGCGTTTCATGCCGTACTTATGGACCAGCTCCATCACCTGCACAGGAAGTGACATCACAACAGAAAAGAGTGGCGTTACAGTACCGTACATGTTTATTACATTTAAAAACAGACCAACTCTATCCACCACTTTCCGGAGAATGACGCTGGGTGTCGCCATGACCCTCGATTCCACCGGAAAGATTAACTGGGCTAACCGTTAGCTGTTAGCCTTTAGGAGTGTCTTAAATAACTCAATAAACGCTCCATGAAAACAATATTTTCTCCAGCGGATATCCTAGTTCCAACATGACTGAGCTAACTGGAGTGGTTTCATGTCGTGTCCGACAACGGGAGGGTTTTAACAGCTGACGTCCTGATGTTAGCTTAGCTGCTGTTAGCTGTCAGCAGCAGCAAAGGTAACAACTACGATAGCCATGACTAATTACAAAAACGTGCACACAGAAATAGTAATGTTTGTTCAATAATTAGTTTTATAGACTTAACAAACATCAGATTTAGTCAAAATGGTTTTGGCAGCCCGGAGCCCCCACATTTGGTACCTACACCGGTGGCTAACGCTACCAGTTAGCCGCTTGCTAGAATGCTACTACGGAGTGAAACGGAAGTTGAAAACCGACTTCCGTTGTGGTGTGACGCAATGGATCATGGGAAAATAAAGTGGTGGATAAGTCTGGGAACCCAATTTAACTATGTGACTGCTCATACCGCACATTTCAACTGTAACCCCGGGGTTTAGCTGGTCTTCTGTTTTTTGATCTGTTTGTTTTACTTTTTCTTTCTGTGGACTATATTATGTATCCATCCTTTAGTTGTAAAAGTGAAAAAATGTATTTAAAAAAATGGTTAAAAGAAGAGGGAGAACAGCTGCAGACATTGGGGTCTGGTCCAGACCGGTCACATGACCCTGAGTCTCTACCTTGGCGTCCTCCTCCTGAGTCCAGGGACCTTTCACCAGCTCTGGGTTCTTGATCTGCTGCCACCGCCGCTGACAGTCCACGTTGGACCTCTGGCCCTGACACACACACACACATTTTAGGTCTAAAAGAATGAATCTGAAGATTTTCAGTTTAATGTCTCCTGTTTTGCGGTAGTTGTGTCTGTCCCTGCTTCGCCACGGCAGCAATGAATGGGAGTGGATGTAAGTTCTGCTGTTTAGGCTGTTTCCATCCCTCAAAGCCGCAATTTTTTTCCACAGACAGCTTCAGATGGCGACTCAAACATGCACAGAGAAGTTTATTTACTTCAAGCAAGCCGACATGTTTGTAAAACTAGATCTAATTCAAAGTCTCCCAGAGTCTCGCGCGAGCCCGAAGTTGCAGTGCTGGTGTATTCAGGCGCAGTAGGAGCTACCGCTTGTGTCATAAACACAGGAATATCAACTCTTTACTTGCTTGAAGTCTACATTTTTTTCCACAGACAGCGTCAGATGGCTACTCAAAGATGCGCCGAGAAGTTTTTTTTACTCGAAGCAAGTAAAGAGTTGATATTCCTGTGTTTATGACACAAACGGTAGCTTTTCCCACTGCACCTGAACACACCGCGCACGGCAACTGGGTCTCACGCGAGACTCCGGGAGACTTTGAATTAGATCTAGTTTTACAAACATGTCGGCTTGCTTGAAGTAAATAAACTTCTCGGTGCATGTTTGAGTCTCCATCTGACGCTGTCTGTGGAAAAAAATTGCGGCTTTGAGGGATGTAAACAGCCTAAACAGCAGAACTTACATCCACTCCCATTCATTGCTGCCGTGGCGACGCGGGGACAGACCATAACTACCACAAAGCAGGAGAATTAAACTGAAAATCTTCAGATTCATTCTTTTAGACCTAAAATGATATGAAAATACACCCCTGAGTTAAATTCGCCTGGAATTGTTCTTTAATAATGGTGATCATTTCTCTGACAATAATCGTACCAAGAAAATCTATAATTGCGACATCCCTGCCCTGTTGTCATGACGACACTCACCTGTCACCTGTAACACCTCAACATCAGCGGCATGAAGCCACCTGAACTCACCCTGAAGTGAAGGGACACGGACGACCAGCTGCTGGAGCCAAACTCCTTCACCAGTCTGTGGAGCTTCTCATCCTGAGGAGGAAGAAGATCGTCCTCATCATCATCATCATCATCAGCCTAAAATTTAAATTCTCTATACACCAATTCGGCGAAATAACCGTTAGTCGAGCAGCCGCCATTACTGCGGTGACAGCTCCCAGTCAGGCAGCGATGGGTTCTGTGCGCGAAGCATTTGAATGCAAGCGCCATGAAGTGGACCTGTTCTCTTCTGTAAATATGTCTAGGAAGGCTGGGAGGACATGTGCCGTCCTCGACTGCTCTAATATCAGCAAAACACAGCCCCTTACTTCAGGAGGAGTGTCCGTGTTTAGACCGTAACGTTACGTACAGCGTGTCAGCAGCAGCAGCAGCAGCAGCAGCAGCAGCAGCAGTCACAGCTGACCTGTACAACCTGGCTACCCTCCCTTCTCACCGTTACCTTCACATCGTGGTGACAGTGGACGGTCTGTGAATGTCTGACTGATCCCTTCAACATGATGTGATCATTGTCGTCTAAAAGCCGGTGTGAAATATGTCCGACCCATCCGGAGCTCAGGTCATTTCGACCATAAATCAGAGACCTGTAATTGACGTTATTCTGATCATCGGAGGCCAGCTGATCAATAAAATATTCTTGAATATCTAAAACAAAGCACAAGTTGTTGTTTTTATTCATGTAGCCTGTCCACATGATTAAATATCGCTGCTGGCTTGCTAACGTCAGCACGCATAACGTAGCTTCCGGTAAGTTATGTTATATCGTTTATGATACAGTCTCTTATCTCCCTGTTACTCTAATCTTTCCTGCTAATCGCTCAAACAAATGATTAATTCCTAAATGAATATTGGTATTCATGTAAGATACCTTCATCAGTTACTGGGGGGCACTAAACATCACAAATGCAGCCTATTTATGATGCTGTCATAGAGAATCAGTTTACATTTCATTTCATTTCTTTATTTATTGAATTGGGACAGTGCACATTCATCAACACTGACGCATTAAGTATCAGTGTAAATGTGCCGGACTTAGCACACTTAACATAACTGACACATGTCACCGCAGCAATGGCGCCGCTGCAAGATGGCGGCATACACAAATCGCTCGCCAAATTCGTGTATAAATCCCTCTGTGTGTGGAATTAAAGACGCAACAGAGAGTTTAGTTGTTGCTGTCGCTTTTAGCAGCAGTTTCACAATAAAAGCAGGACCACAATGGAAACAAGCCTTTTGGCTTTATTGTGTTTTAATCCTTTTGAACACTTGTTTAACGTTGTTCAATAAAGTTTTCAATCAATCAATCAAAAGCCCTGCTGCTGCTTCCTGCTACACATGGAGGGCTTTGACTTTTACTGTGAAGGACAGTTTTATTTCTGACTACAGCTGTTATATTACCTCTCCTTTGGTCCATCCAGGCTTCTGTAGACTCACTCTGGAGTACCGGCCCTCCAGTCTCCTCCCACCCACACACGAGACACTCTTGGTGCTGGGACGGAGGACAGAGGGACAAGGGGACAGGTGAGGGACAGATGAAGGGACAGATGAAGGGACAAGGGGACAGGTGAGGGACAGGTGAGGGACAGAGGAGGGACAGATGAAGGGACAAGGGGACAGGTGAGGGACAGGTGAGGGACAGATTAAGGGACAGATGAAGGGACAAGGGGACAGGTGAGGGACAGGTGAGGGACAGATGAAGGGACAGATGAAGGACAGGTGTGTAGCTCAGTTCTTACCAGGACCTGCGGCTTCTGCTGCTCATCACTGTTGCTCATCAGAAAACCCACACACTAACAACACACACACACACACACACACACACACACAGAGCTCAGGTTAACATGGTGTCACAGCTCAGTCCCAACTGTGGAAGTGACAGATACAATAAATCTTTCCTGCCACACGCCATCACACTGTATAATAATAACAGCTGAAAAACTCTGCTCATAACTTACAGTCACTACGCACTTTATTTTCTACACACAGTTACACACATCGCACATGTTCTACTTTGCACTAAAATCAACACTGCCAATTTGTTCTTTATATTCTTATACTAGACTATATGTTTACCGTCACTGTGTGTCTGTGTAATGCTGCTGCTGCACTGTCATTTCCCAGCTTGGGATCAATAAAGTCTATCTATCTATCTATCTATCTATCTATCTATCTATCTATCTATCTATCTATCTATCTATCTATCTATCTATCTTATTAGTTTATTTTGATGACACTTAATGTATCCTAATCATTTGTTTTTGTCTGCTCAATGTATGTGTATGTATCTCTGTGTAAACTGTATTGTTTTAATGTATCTGTGTGTGTTATTGCTGGTTATTTTCTGTAAAGCCACGTGGTCAACATAGAAACGTGACCTTGACCTTTACCAAAATGACCAGTAACCATAGTGATGAATAAAACAATAATAAAATGGCGGTTGCGTAGTGGTTGTTTCCCCACCTCGTTAAGAATCAGCCCCTCAGATCTGACACAGCGGCCTCTGCAGGAGCCTGGACCACAGGTTGGACACCACAGCTCCACAGCCTGAGGAGGAGGAAGGTCAAAGGTCAAAGGTCAAGTCCTGTGACAAGAACTAACACAAACACATTCACCCACTGCTTCCTGTAATGACCAGACCTTCCAAAAATGAGCTATAAATCTCCACTTCAGCAGCACTTCCAGACACCAAACCTTCCACTTTGATCCCTTTCTATATTCTGAAGGTTTTTACAGAGGGGATTGGTGTGATATATCATTCACAGCCTCATTTATACAACATTTTATTACTAAAAACGTGGCGAAAATTAATTTTTTTAAGGGCTGGTGACAGTATTTTCTCATTTACAGAGTGATAAAAAGAGATATCCAAAATCCTCCTCTGTAAAAACGTTGCACTATAATGTGTCAACACAATAAAACAAGAATTTTGAAAGTAGCTTTATCCATTGCTCAGATTTCTGTTCTGGAAATACATGCAAATTAGCACATATTTAACTAGATATTATTTTTTACAGTCTATGGATATTACCTAATTTACATATTTAAACATAGAATTTGACAGAACTTGTAATACAAAAAATATTTGTCTTAATGTGAGTGATACATTTGGGAAGTTTCATGGTGTGATCGGTTTGATTTTTTCATTTATTTTACCCTATTCACCTGTAATGTCTCACCTAAACATGAAAACAACAGGACGCTAGTTAGCGAGTTAGCACAGCTGACCGTTAGGCTAGTTAACGAGTTAGCACAGCTGACAGTTAGTCTAGTTAGCACAGCTGACAGTTAGGCTAGTTAGCGGGTTAGCACAGCTGACAGTTAGGCTAGTCAAAGACGGTTTATAAACCATATTATGAATATCTTTGGACTAGTTAGCGAGTTAGCACAGCTGAACGTTAGGCTAGTTAGCGAGTTAGCACAGCTAGCCGTTCGGCATAGATATCGTTAGGCTAGTTAGCGAGTTAGCACAGCTAGCCGTTAACGTTAGATTAACTGGAGTTCAACTGGCCGTTAGGTTAGGTTAACCGGACCTAGCACCGGTAAAAACAAAGGCAGAACAAATAGACGGTCTAACCGGGCGACAGTCCCCTCTGTCCCGGTACTTTACCGGAGGAGGACAGTGGTCTCTGTCCCGGTACTTTACCGGAGGACCGTGGTGATTTCGGTAACGTTAACTTACCGGCGGTTAGAGGAGGAGACGGAGCACGAGACAGTTCAGGACGGTCTGACCTCACAGCACAGACTCTCCTCTGATTGGACCAGGCAGAATGACGTCACTAGCGTCCAGAGGTTTTTCATTTATTCATTTCATTCACTTGACAGAAAAACATTAGACATTAATTACAAGTCAGTAAAAACCTCTGCATGATTATTAGAAAAGATAACCCCTATTTTCAATTCAATAGTGTAAATAGATTTTGTTTGGTTTTTGGTTTTGGTTATGGGTTCTTTGGGCTGTGTATAAAATAAAATAATATCTCACAACCTCAGAATAGAATTTATATAATAGATGTATTAAATAAACAATAGATGAAAGAATAGAACTTTTTCCAGAGAGTTTAACATCAAAATCACATCTCAGCCACAGCGACCTCTGCTGGCTCCACACAAACACTGACAGGTTACAACTCTGTGAAAGTCAAATATGTAGCTGGCTCTTAAGTCATTTACAGAGATGGTACGAAAACTGTGTAAAATCATACAGATAAACATAGACAAGTAGTGAGTTGAAGGTTATCTCAGCTCGTAACGTAAGGGAAAAACATCATGACCATATTCCATTGGAGAACAAAACGTATGTTATGTTATGTTTATTTATTTGATATGGACATCACAGATACATTGAGACTGTTCCAGTGGACAGACCAGATGTGCTAATTTTCAACACCAGTCCACAGGCGGCTAATCTAAAAATACAGAACATTTATCAACACTATAAGATGAAACCAAGTGCATGACACTACATCATGACAGTAACAGACTAATCTAAAAATACAGAGCACAAGATCAACGAGAGGAGATTGAGCAAACAGAAATCATGATCTAACAGTAGAATAGTAACAATGAAAAAGTCCATATTTATACATGTGAGCATTGTTGTTTTGCTTTTAACCATGCTTTTAATCCTCTATTAAACGAGTTTGTGTCAGTCTCCAGTTTAGACCGTGTTCAACATGCAGCAGCGACCTAAAAATATGAATAAAAATCAACATTATCCATGCACTTTAGAGGAAAAAAGTAATGTTTTTAATGTAAAAACTCTGTTTCCCATAAGCCTCCGCGCGGTGACGCCACGAACTCCCGCCCGTTGTGAAAAACTCCCAGCATGCATTTCAGCAGGGCCGAGAAGAAGAGGCGTCATGATGGCGTCCGCTGGAGGCTGAAGAGACAAACAGAGACCCACAGAGCCCACACAGAGACCGGACTGGCCTCTAGTCCCGCTGATCGCAGCCTGGAGCTCCATGCTACCGCAGAGAGACCAGATTCAGACCGCAGACTGCGAGCTTTGATGCCCCACAGAGAGTAACCTGCGCCGCGGAGGAGACAGGGGACTGTCGGTGAGTGTGTAGCTTATTGTAACCGCCTGGGCCGCCATTGAACCCGGGCTAACGGGCACAACAACACCGGGAAACCACCGCAGCAGAGCCGGGCTGAGGCTGCCTATCACCGGGCAGAGGGAGGAGGGAGGTCCGGGGTAAAACATCCGCATCAAACACACGATTAGAGCCCGTGTGGGTGAGAGTTTATACCGTTACAGGCTCAGGTAGCATCGGTTAGTTAGCGTTAGCCTGCTAGCTAGCGCCGTTAGCCGCTGCAGCTAAGCTAAGCTAAGCTAAGCGCGGTCCAGCCGAGCCGAGCCGAGCGGGTTTAAACACAACACTCCGCCGAGGAGGAGAGCGCTCTCTCCCGCAGAGTCTCCCCCAGAGCCCCGCTGTCTCCCCCCGGTGCTCGGCTCCTCGGTAGATCCACGGTAACGTAACGTAACGTAAAGTAACGTTAACTTAGCTGCAGTGGAAGCGGTGAAACCTCGTGTTGCTCCTCCACAACAACACTGCAGGGAAAGGCATCTTTATTTATATAACCTTAACTGTTAGCGCATTTCAAAACAGTTTTTCATAAAAACAAAACAACACAGAGTTAAAAACAGGAGCAAAGAAGAATAAAAAAGTAAGAAAATGGATAAAAGAGCTCAGCACATGAAAAGAGAAATGTTTTTAACCTGGATTTAAAAGTGCTGACAGTTGGGTCTGATCTCAGGTCTGCTGGTAGTTTGTTCCACTTGTGAGCAGCATAACAGCTAAAAGCTGCTTCACCATGTCTCACCCCTATAGTCACAGCAGTAGGTTCAGCTCCTTTAATAATCAGTGCATGTTGTTTTGAGATCGGCGGGGCAGAGACGTGAGCTGCTCAGTGAACGGTCCAGGTCCCCTGTCCCTCATCAAACTCATCAAATACACAATCCAACAACTCCACAAGGCTCTGGTGGACAAGTTGTGAGCTGCACATTCACCACGCTATGAGATAATATGGTATAATCATGTAACATGAAGAGCCCGTCCACATGAATACGTATTTAATGGATCCACTGAAGTATTTTATCGTTTCGGCGTGTCGTCCAGATGGAAACGGGTCCCAGAGTGGGAAAATCTGAAAACGCTGCTCCAGCTTTTTCTTCTTTTCAGAGCGAACATCTAAAATATCGTTTTGGGTGAAGCTCCATTTTCTTGTGTGGACAAGGTCTAAGAAAAACAAAGCAAATACTCATAAGTGCATGTAGTTCTGGCTGCTTTTCCCTCTAAAACAACTCTGTGTGGTAACGTTGTGTTATTAGCCATCAGTGTGTGTGAATGTGTGCGTGACTGGGTGAATGTGATGTACTGTAAAGCGCTTTGGGTATCGTTCAGGTATAGTAAAAGCGCTATATAAATACAAGACCATTTACCATTTACCATTATCTCATAGCGTGGTGAATGTGCAGCTCACAACTTGTCCACCAGAGCGTTGTGGAGTTGTTGGATTGTGTATTTGATGAGTTTGATGAGGGACAGGGGACCTGGACCGTTCACTGAGCAGCTCACGTCTCTGCCCCGCCCATCTCAAAACAACATGCACCCATAATTAAAGGTGATGAACCTACTGCTGCTGTGACTATAGAGGAGAATCTGACTAAACGTTGGACTGTCCCTTTAATGGTCCGTCTCAGGGTCGGTCCAGGTTTTAGTCTGGTTCACTTGAGGAGCTGGGATGTTTTTATTTAGGTGGATTGAAGCTGTTGTGATGATGCTCAGCAGCATGTTGTTGCCATGGTAACGTGTGTGTAGTTGTGTAAACCTGCTCTGATTGGTCACCTGAACGCCTCACAGGGACCGGTGCTGGTTAAACCTGTAGCTCTACCCGTCCACCTAGTCTCTCCATCAGAGCCTCTGTTACCATGGTAACTACAGAGGCTGGGGAAGCTGCAGCAGAACCCTTAGTAACGAGTCATTATTACTGCTGTAACTACTAGTGTGTAGCCGTGTATCTCTCTGTAGGAGCTCCGTTGATGTTGTAAAATAAGTTATTTTGTAATAAATGAAATGAGCAACAGTTTTAGTTGAAAAACCTTTAATTGAACTTCCAGTGTTAAAGACCAGAGACTGTTGCTCACATGACAGGGATGCAAACAGCGCGCCGAAAACCAAAACTCGCTTTTTTCATGACCAATTAGGTGACTTGTGTGAATCATTCAGATCCGAAGAGTTTTTGTTTTTGAGGGGGGGGGGGGGGTCTCAGCGTCTCAGCTGGGGTCAGTAACATGTTTTTCTAACAGGCTGACAGTGACAATCACGTGAAACTGAGGCGAACTCATTCATGGTCTCTGATTATACTGGTAACAGCCTACCTGTTAACCTCCAATGTAGATGTGCGACATGCGCGCTCATTAAAGCGGCGCGTAGCCGCGTGCAGTCGGTGCGACGCCGTTTTTCCCCCCGTGCTCCGTGGAGCTGTGATGTCCGTGGAGCTGTGCGCCGCGGACATGCACGGTTCCCTACGTTGCTGTGTCAGGCAGGTGTTTCCACGGAGATCTGCCCCGTTTCAGAGGTGAAGGAAGCCGTAAAGACGTCGCCTCCGCCATGTAGAATGTGTTCAAGTCAAAAAGTGAAACTAACACATTATATAGGGCTAAGGATTTTTTTTCTTTTAAGCATTTTTAATATAGAAATGTTGGCCTTCTGAAAACTATGTCCATCTATATGCACTCAATACTTGGTTGGGGTTGAACTACTGGAAATGAACTTTTCCGTGATATTGTAACGTACTGATTTGTTAATGGGAAAAATTCCTCTCTTTTTTGGTCCTGACCCGTTTGCATCCCGGAACAATAGATGTCACACAAATTAACATCCGTGTTAAAAGCCAGCGTTAATAGATCCATGCGTTTACCGCAACTATGACAACGACTGAAAACCATGGAAACGTAAACGTACAATTCCACCGGAAATACAAAACCAGCTTCTGGTTCTGACCATAGATGATGTTCAGAAACTTGTGGATATGTTTGGACATGTTTGTATATATACAGTACATACAACTGTATATGTATGATGATTATTATGGGCTGTTATGTGTTGATTGTGTATTAAAGTGAAATTCCGGCGTAAGTGTAAACCATGGTCAAACACACCATAACACCGAGTTAGACCCCCCCTCGAGAGATCAATTTGCCCGACCGCTACATTCACGAGATCCACCAACTTCAGCAAATACCGCAATATCGCCACACACGGCGCTGTCCGGATCCACTGTCTGACCGCAACCAAAACGCCACCATTTGCCCAAAATAATGCTCAGAACTGCACCAAATGTCATCAATAGTACACACAGGGTCCCAGCACGTAGTACGAGTTGTCAAACATCTGCTAGCTTTGCCTGTTTTCTTTAGCAAGGAGATGCAACTCAACTCACCTACTTCTCCTCCGGGAGCGGCTCGTTGGTGAGGAAGCCCTGACGAGTCGATCACCGAGTGCACCGGAGTTCCGCAGCTCAATCAACAATTACCTCATGGAAATACAATCAGAGTTTTTTTTTTTTTTATCTTGCATATCACTTTATAACTATTATTATCGAGTGCTGGCCACGATATAGGCGCAAATGAGCATTTTTAAGAGCTGCGGAACTCCGGTGCACTCGGTGATCGACTCGTCAGGGCTTCCTCACCAACAAGCGGCTCCCGGAGGAGAAGTAGGTGAGTTGAGTTGCATCTCCTTGCTAAAGAAAACAGGCAAAGCTAGCAGATGTTTGACAACTCGTACTACGTGCTGGGACTCTGTGTGTACTATTGATGACATTTGGTGCAGTTCTGAGCATTATTTTGGGCAAATGGTGGCGTTTTGGTTGCGGTCAGACAGTGGATCCGGAGAGCGCCGTGTGTGGCGATAATGCGGTATTTGCTGAAGTTGGTGGATCTCGTGAATGTAGCGGTCGGGCAAATTGATCTCTCGAGGGGGGGTCTAACTCGGTGTTACGGTGTGTTTGACCATGGTTTACACTTACGCCGGAATTTCACTTTAAAACCCAGAGTTCCTGTGTTTGTCCAGTCGACTGTAACTAAAACACAGGACCAAAGCGTGTAGACTGAACTCTGACCAGCTGACTGGAGCAGAACATCTGGCCTGGTGACGACCAGCCAGACACATCAACCAGACTTAACACTCACATCATTATAATAAAATAACATCTGTTGTTTTTAAAGGGATAGTTCACCCAAAATTGAAGTCTCCCTCATGATCTCCCCCCCCCTCATGTGGACTAAGGGCTGGGAGAAGTTTCAGAGTCCTCCGTGGCTTCTCTGAGTTACAGGGGGTCTCGGCGTAGCAGTGCATGTCCATATGACGGTTGCTAATGGATACCAACTGTCTTCGTAACAAAAAGACACACCAAAAAACATCCAAATACCTCCATGCTGCTCATATGTAATGTCCGTCTTGTATTGAAGCCCCGACATGAGAAATTGTTAAGAAATAAATTAAATAAGTCTATATTTTAAGCTTGTTTGTAGCGGAAACTCCCAGTGTTGATCTTCCTGGTTCGTCCAAATCTCGCGTGATTTGCACTGACGCAAATTGCGCGAGATTCCGGCAGAGCAACACCAGGGTATCCGCAGGGTCTTGAAAAGTATTAAACGGTGATAAATCAATTTTGTGAAAATGAAGACCCTTAAAAAGTATTAAAAAGTCTTTTCACAACTTTATAAAGTCTTAAATTTAAAATAAAATAAATAATAAAAGTTATTTTTTCTGAATTAGCTGTCCAAGAGTTTGAGTCCTAAAAACATTGTAAAAGTGTGTTAATTTATTCATTTCATTAAAAAACAAAGATGAACCGGTACATAAAAAAGAAAAGAAGATTTTTTTTTTGCCTTTTATTTCTTATCCCAGCCTATTTTAAATTCTGTTGTATCATAGTGGTCTATAGTCTTTATCACAAACTAGAACTGTTGCGTTAAAAGTGTCACTGATGTAAATGGTTACAGCTTGAAGTGGTGGTGAGGTATTAAAAAATATTAAGATAGTCTTGAAAAAGTCTTAAAAAGGTTTTAGAATTAGCTATAAACCCCTGAACACTGAAATGAGAATTTTGGGTGAACTATCCCTTTAACTTGGTCAATAAATCAATACTCTGTGATCCGGTCTGGAGGTTGTCGGCTTCGATCAACAAGCAGCCGCCTCGTTTCAACTCCTCTCCATCTCTCCTCCATCTCTCTCTCCATCCCTCCATCCCTCCATGCAGGTAGAGCGGTCACCATGGCGACGGACATCGGCTCGCCGCAGCGGTTCTTCCACATGCCGCGCTTCCAGCACCAGGCGCCGCGGCAGGTGTTCTACAAGCGGCCGGACTTCGCCCAGCAGCAGGCCATGCAGCAGCTCACCTTCGACGGCAAGCGCATGAGGAAGGCCGTCAACCGCAAGACCATCGACTACAACCCCTCCGTCATCCGCTACCTCGAGGTCAGCCGCCACCGCCGCAACCGCCATGCGCTGTGGTGGAAAAAATTAGAATACATATTTTTTGCATGTATGAGAATGATTTCTGTATGATAAAAGATATATAATTGTACAAAAAACACAATTGTATGTCAATAGAGTAGGGATGTGCACGGTTACCCGAGTACCCCAGTAGGTAATCTGCTATCCGGTTATGAATTATTATCCGGTTAACCTAGGATTAAAACAACGTCACGTTAGAGCAACAGTCTAGTGTCGGATCAAACTACATCATCAGGCCGTGGTTCAGCTTTTTGTCGTGTTAAACAGTTTCAGATCAAGCAGCAACGTGATTTTCTGCTGTGTAAAAGCGTTTTTGGACCGAGCCTCGGACTTTCAAACCTTTTACAATAATCTGTGGTGGTTCCCTCTGCGACGACAGGTGTCATCAAGTCTGGTAGAAAATCTGCTGCTTTCAGTTTACAAACATTGTGAAACCTTCCCAGTTATTTCCTGAAACGATGCGAGGCCGAGAGGAGCGAAGGCACCAACATGTAGTGGACTAATAAATAAACACCGCTAATGATTTAAAAAAAAAAAAAAAAAGTTTTCTCCTCCGAGGCGCCGCAGCATAAAGATGCACATCTGCCTCGTATGTGCATCTTCAACTCCATCTCTACTCTGATTCTCCAGCTGATATTTAGTCTGACGACGCTGTGTGTCAGTGATGTGACTGTCTGACAGACAGAGAGCTTTTATGCCCCGGCTGCTCTCTGTCCATCAGACATGATGCCATTTTATTTTTTATTACAGTAATCGGTTACCCGGGTAACACCAGGTTAGGTTACTCGATTAGGAAATTATTCGAAATGCCCATCCCTAGTCAGCAGCCGCCGCCGTGTGCCGTGATGGAAAAAATAATAATACATATTGTTTGCATGTATGAGAATGATTTCTGTATGATAAAAGATATATAATTGTACATAAAAACACAATTGTATGTCAATAGAGTGCTGCTGCTGCTGTAGCCTAGGAACGAGGCCTATGTAAGTCCGCTCACTTCTCAGCTGTTTTGCTATCAGTCCCTGGCCATGTGCATCTGTTTACAACTGCCGAGAAATCAATACATGGAGCAGTGAAATACGTTTTTTTTAAGTAATCCACCTTATTGTTCCACATGGTTAGCCAAGATAACATTTCTACCAACTTTTCAGTCCCCAGCACTAGTGTTAGTGCCCAAAACAAGTGATTTGAGGGCATCCCCCTATGTGCGCGATAGGACATTCATGTTCACTGTGCCCCCTCCAATGTTTGGGTTGCATGACACCCCTGAATAGGCATCAAGATTCAGATGAGAACAGGGGTGGAAGAAGAAAGTGTGGCCTGAAGGAGGCGCATGGTGAAGCAGAGGAAGCAGCCTAAAGCCTGCCACACACATAAAGATAATCAGGCTGATTTTACCCCGATTTTCCCCCTTCGACCACGGACAGACACCGCCCGATTATCTTAAGATTATCTTATAAGATTCTCTTGTAGTGTGTGGTGTGTTAAGAGTCAAAACTCCCCCGACAATCGGCTCGGAAAACGTTCGGCGCCGATAATCGTAAGTATTAAACATGTTCAATATTTACGATTATCGGGGCCGACTTCGGTGGCCGTTTCAATCAGAAGTCATCTTGTGTGTGGGAAGCGCTGTTGTGCGGAGAAGCGCCTGCTCACCGAGCTCTGCATGCTGCTCACGGGTGCAGAGCCACGGTGAAGCCCTGGCATTAGGCTACATGAGGTTCACACAGACATTCACGCACACACGGGAGATTTCCTGATATAGTAGGGAGGTTAAGCGACTTTTGACTTCAAGTCATGATGCAAAGGTCCCCTTTGGCATGGAAGTACCTTAGGGTCATACAAATAAATCTATCCTAAGACACAAGTGAGATCACACTTTGTATCCCAAATAAACGCGTTTTTAAAATGCCTTTTTTAATTGAGAAAACGCATGTTAAAAGCACATTCCATTTAGAAGCCTAAATGCTCCTGGATGTGATCTACAGCTTATTTCTAACATGATTGCAATATTTCAGGAGCTGAAGGCATTATAGTTCATATGGACATTCTAAATGGAATGTGCTTTTAATATGCGTTTTCTCAATTTAAAAAAAGGCATTTTAAAAACGTGTTTATTTCAGATACAAAGTGTGATCTCACTTGTGTCTTAGGATAGATTTATTTGTATGACTCTAAGGTACTTCCATGCCAAAGGGAGCTTTGCATCATGACTTGAAGTCAAAGGCCTATTTTTTGGGCTTAACCTCCCTACTAATAGCCGATAGCAAAGACGGTAGCGCTCGTAGCCAGCAACAGCCAGCAATAGAGCAGCCATGTTTAATCATGTGACTGCCGCTCACAGCCCGTCATGTGACAGTGCACGGGTCCCTATTGGAGCCACAGACACACACCGATGGGATCGTTGTAAAGAAGTGTCCCGCTTTCATTTAAAAAAATATTACGTCGCTCTCATTGTCCATTCTGGAAATAGACCTGAAAGAGTAGCTACAACGACACCCCTGGTATCGCTGCTGATGCTGCGGATCTCTTTCTGAACGGAGGGTCAAGATTCTGAAACATCTTAATGTGTGTGGTGAGCTGTGTTTGGACAGTTCTGATCGTATTGTGTGTGTGGTGAGCTGCGATATTCCAATCACAGATTTTTATCTTCATGTGTGGGGTCTGTCACAGATAAAGAATGGGTTGAGATGTATAAAATCTTTGTGTGTGTGGCAGGTTTTAGTGAAGTTCTCTGTGTGTCTGTGTGTTTGTCTACAGAACCGGCTGTGGCAGCGAGACCACCGAGACTTCAGAGCCATCCAGCCTGACGCAGGATGTTACAACGACGTGAGTACAAGTACACCATACGGATACTAGAGACTAGAGACTAGGGAGGTCACTGTTATAGATTCACTTTGTACCATTATTGTCAGAGAAATAATCACAGTACTACGATTATCATGATTATTATGCATTAATTAATTTCACAACACTATGAATGTGTAAAATCAAATACACAGCGTTCCTATGGAATTATATTTTCTACATTTCCAGGTCTGGAACAGTCTGGAAAATGGAAACTGTTGTATGGAAATATATTTATCTTGTTCTGGTTTGGTCTTATCTAAAGTTGTTTGGGTTAGTTATTTTGTATGAGCTATTAGCTATTAGTACCTAGCTACAATCTCCTGGAAATAATTTGGTGACATAATGGCATACACATTTACAATAATGAAAATCAATGAATTGAATGAAATACAGTTGATTGCACAATTTATTTATATGACACACATCTAATTACTCAAATGTCACAAATTATTTGAATTCTTTTTACCGAGACGTCTAGAAAAAGTCTGGAACAAATGTGTAGGAACCCTGAATACAGTCCAAATATAACTTGCATACAGGGTTCAAACTTAACTTTTTTGCTCACTGGCCAACTGGCTAGTGAGCTTTAAAAATCTACTGGCCAGAAAGATTTTTTACTGGCCAAAAATTATGTATAGCTGTTTTGTATATTTTTCATTGTGTTGAACTGTTATAATACACTCATAAGCATTTTTAACACATATCATAGCTATTAGCATATTTTTGTGTGGAATAAAGGAGTCAAGTTTGCCTTTTTTCCCTAAAAGGTTTATTTTAGGGATGCACATGGTTAACCGTTTAACCATTAACCTATAACAAGAACTTGACCGAATAATACTATCAGTTATTTATTTATTTTATTAGCTCCTTATGTCGTCAACTCATGGGGGCGTGTCGACACGTGCAGACTTCCACTGCCTTCAGTCATATTATTTAGTAGCTAAAAGTTTCACAGGAGGACTGACACTGTGCACCATGAAGGAAGATCAGACAATAAATGTAGCTACACGGACATAGATGTGCATCACCTGTAATAACGGCGCTGCAATAAAAAAAATATATATATATGTTGCAGTTCTCCTGCAGCTCCACAGAGGAGCTGTCAGAGGAGCTGCTGCTCCTCTCTCTTCAGTCTGGTGTTTGGCTGCACTTTCAATAAGAAAAGTTCCATATGAGCGCGGTAAAAAAAAAAAAAAAATTGGAGCGATGTTTTTTATTGCTGTTAAATAAACATGTGCGCTGCGATATCTGATCAATGCCACATCCATTGTGCTCTGTCTCAGCTGATCGCGCTCATATGGAACTTCTCTTATTGAAAGTGCAGCCAAACACCAGACTGAAGAGAGAGGAACACACACGTGCGCCGCGAGCATTGTAATCGGTCACAAATCATTGCTATACGGCATGTTGCAGCATGTTGTGAGCTTTAAGATCTGAACGACACCGGCTCACAACCCAAGCGTCACAGCCGGGTCGGGAGGAACAGTAACAACAACCAAGTCGTGTTTTTTTTTCACTCGCCAGAGTGGCCAGTCAGCCGGCTTCCTTTACTCACCAAAGCATCAAAGTTAGTCGCCACTGGCAACTGGCGACCGCTAATTTTGAACCTTGCTTGCATATATATAACACAACATATGAATGTGTAAAATCAAATATAGTCAAAATTAGGGCTGTCAAACGATTAATTTTTCTAATCGCGATTAATCGCATTTTTTCCATAGCTAACTCGCGATTAATCTCTATTAAAAATATTATATATGGCGCCTTGGACTTTCAACACTCCAAAGTGTTATAATCTCTAGACAAACAACTTTTAGACCAGACCTAGCAGGCCTACCTAATCATAACACATGATGCATGAAACTCACACACAATTGAAACGAATTGCATCCAGTGGAAATTGCCCTTTACTTTGCTAGCCTCTGCCTGGCCATGTGCATTTGTTGACAACAGAAGCCGTCAAAAAAATCAATGGATGGAGCTGTGGATATATGTTAGACTGTGTATATTTGTGTAGCAACCAACTTGAAGGTGCCTTACCGCCACCTACTGGACTGGAGGTCCCACACTCCAGTCCTCCAGTCCAGCAGACAGAGGACAAAATGGGCCGCGATTAACCATGATTAAAAAAATTAATCGCGTTAATTTTTTTAATTAATCTCATCGCGATTAACGCGTTAACTCTGTCAAAATATAATAACATTACTAGTTATTTACACTAAATATTTTAAGTATCTAGTATTAATATTTATAATCAATTATTAATCCTCCAGGGGAAGTGTTTTTATTATTCAAATCATTAAATGTCATCTATACCAAATGTTTAAGTTTATTTTAATTGTTTGGTGGTTGTTGTATTTTTTTTATCACAAATGAGACACTAACATTTAAATTCCTACCAGTATGTTACGTAGGTAAATGGACCAGTAGAGTTTCTAACAGTCACCTTTACTTTAGTGGAACATCTGCCTCTGTGTTTACAACATCATCTGTTTTGGAAAGTGACGGTATTTAGGAATCTGTACCATCAATTAATTCTGGTGTTTAATACCGCGATAAACTGTGAAAAGCAGTAATGGTGACATCATGCTCCTCCTGATGAATCTCTCCTGGTGTGTGTCTCCAGCTGGTTCCTCCCATCGGGATGGCCAGCAACCCCATGAACGCCGTCACCACCAAGTTCGTCAGGACGTCCACCAACAAGGTCAAGTGTCCCGTCTTCGTCATCAGAGTGAGTCTCTTCCTGTCCTCTTCCTGTCCCGTTGTTGTTGTGCAGCAGTGTGATCTGTGTGTGGATGTTAGAGGACTGAGGACCTTGTTGTGTCTTGTGTCTGGTGTCTTAGTGGACCCCTGAGGGCCGGCGTCTGGTCACAGGAGCGTCCAGCGGAGAGTTCACGCTGTGGAACGGACTCACCTTCAACTTTGAGACCATTTTACAGGTAATCAACGTCCACATCTGTCCTTTATTATTATAACAACAGGTCACATGACAGGATGAGAACATGTGTCAGGGAGCTGTGGGTGTGTTTAAAGGGATAGTTCAACATTTTGTCAAATTGGCCCATCACCATAATCCCTATAGTCGTAGCAGTAGGTTCGTTACCTTTAATTGTCGGTGCAAGCTGTTTTTAGAACGGCGGAGCAGAGCCGTGAGCTGCTCAGAGCTACGCTACGGAGGCTCATTATGGGATTTCTTGGTTTCCCTCATCATCAAACTCATCAAATACACAATCCAACAACTCCACAACGCTCTGGTGGACAAGTTGTGAGCTGCACATTCACCACGCTATGAGATAATAACACAACGTTACCACACAGAGTTGTTTTAGAGGGAAATACAGAGACTGTTGATGAAAAACTGTCCCTGAAGGCAACGTGCATCAGTGGTTTTACATGAATTTCCCTCTAAAACAACTCTGTGTGGTAACGTTGTGTTATTATCTCATAGTGTGGTGAATGTGCAGCTCACAACTTGTCCACCAGAGCGTTGTGGAGTTGTTGGATTGTGTATTTGATGAGTTTGATGAGGGAAACCAAGAAATCCCATAATGAGCCTCCGTAGCGTAGCTCTGAGCAGCTCACAGCTCTGCTCCGCCGTTCTAAAAACAGCTTGCACCGACAATTAAAGGTAACGAACCTACTGCTATGACTATAGGGATTATGGCGATGGGCCAGTTTGCCAAAATGTTGAACTATCCCTTTAAGAAACATTTGTGAAAGTGGTCTCTTATTGTGTCCAGAAATGAATGTACACATTAATATCTATTTGTATAATTTAAAGAAAGAGGCTCCATGTTTTACAGTTATGAGTGCCACTGCCACTTTGTGAACAGCAGCATTTTGTGGGACCATTCAAACCTGTGTTAGCCTAATACTAGTCTGGATACTAATGTTCTTCGACAATATTCACTCGTTGTGACAGTAAAATAGGTCATTCTAAGACAATTTCCTGCAGTAATTATTCTCTGAATTATTAAAATCATTAAAACACCCAGTCATGCATGGAAAAAAAAATACCGTGATATAAATTTTTGGTCATACCGCCCAGCTCTAGGTCTGAAAAGACTTGATATTTTTGTTATTTAGACTAGTTTAGTCATTTTCAGCCAATAAAAGCTCTAAATGACAATGTTTTTATTTCAGTTTTGGGAGAAATGTTGTCGGTAGTTGATAGAATAAAACTCATACCTATAAATAGTAAAACCAGAGAAACTGATCATTTTGGGAGTGGTCTCTTCATTTTTTCCAGAGCTGTTTGTATAATTTAAATAAAGCGAGTCTCCATGTTTGACCCCCGGTGCTCCGTGTCCCCCCCCCTCTGCAGGCCCACGACAGCCCGGTGCGGGCCATGACGTGGTCTCACAACGACATGTGGATGCTGACGGCGGACCACGGCGGCTACGTGAAGTACTGGCAGTCCAACATGAACAACGTCAAGATGTTCCAGGCTCACAAGGAGGCCATTAGAGAAGCCAGGTTTATACCCATCTACCATCATTTTCCTGTAGTTTCCCCGAGTGTCGGTCGGCCGCTGCTGCTGCTGCTCTCTGTCGGCGCCGCAGCTCCACCCTGCAGCCACAGGGGGGCGCCTCATGTTGTTGTTCTTGTTGTTCTTGTTGTTGTTGTAAGTGTGTGCTGTTGCAACACTGCCGTATCTGTGGCTGTTGAGCCGTTGATTGTGTTGAATAAAGTCATGGATTATTTATTCATTCACCTGGTTTTGGCTGCGTTAGGCCTCAGTGCCGAGCTGCTGTGGAGAGGAGCCGATCAATAATCAATAAAGGCCCCGGCTTTGACCTTTGACCTTGACTAATAAAGTTGTAGCAGCAGGGATCAATAAAGTGAAGAGGAGGTTTGTGCACAGTCACACTGCTGCTCTGTGTTTAAATAAAGTTTACACTTCAACTTCAGACCACGCCCCCTCCACCCCCAGCTCTCACCTGTTAACGTTAAGTGCCTCTGGTCCGGGAACACTAGAGACTACATTACCCAGAATGCAACAGCTGCATAGAGCCTTTCATTAGAGCGCCTCGCTGTGATGTCAGTGCTTTAGAGATGACCTCACACTTGAGACCGGTTAGAGCCACCTGAGTCCCGGTCCGGTCCCCGTTCTGTTCCTCTGAACTGACTACATTACCCATGAGCCTCAGCGCTCCGACCTTCACGCCAGTCTCTGAACTGGCTACACTACCCATGAGCCTCGGCGCTCTGTTGACACCTAAAGGCTGAAAGAACAAGTGTGACATCACACCATCCTGTTCCCTCCAATAGGCGCAACTGTTAGCTTAGCATACGCTACGGGAACACGGAAAACTGTTTGCTTAGCGTATGCTACGGGAACAGAGACACTGTTAGCTTAGCACAAGCTACAGGAGCAGAGAAACTGTTTGCTTAGCGTATGCTACGGGAACAGAGAAACTGTTAGCTTAGCACAAGCTACGCTGAACAGAGAAACTGTTAGCTTAGCACAAGCTACGCTGAACAGAGAAACTGTTAGCTTAGCACAAGCTACGCTGAACAGAGAAACTGTTAGCTTAGCATACGCTACAGGAGCAGAGAAACTGTTAGCCTAGCACAAGCTACTGGAACAGGGAAGCTGTTAGCTTAGCACTTGGTGGTAGAAACAAGGAAACTGTTAGCATAGCACAAACTACAGAGTAGAAACTGTTAGCTAAGCACAGACAGTAGAAACAGGGAAGCTGTTAGCTTAGCACAAACAACAGAAACAGAGAGACTGTTAGCTTAGTACAAACGACAGAAACAGGGAGACTATTATCTTAGCACAAACTACAGAAACAGGGAGACTGTTAACTTAGCACAATCTAAGGGAGCAGGGAAACTGTTAGCTTAGCATATGCTACAGGGAAACTGTTATCTTAGCACAAGCTACAGGAACAGGGAGACTGTTAGCATAGCACAAAATACAGAGTAGAAACTGTTAGCTTAGCACAGATGGTAGAAACAGGGAAGCTGTTAGCTTTGCACAAACTACAGAAATAGGGAGACTGTTAGCTTAGCACAAACTACAGAAACAGGGAGACTGTTAGCTTAGCACAAACTACGGGAACAGGGAAACTGTTAGCTGAGCACAAACTACAGAACAACTGTTATCTTAGCACATACTACAGAAACAGGGAGACTGTTAGCTTAGCACAAACTACGGGAACAGGGAAACTGTCAGCTTAGCATATGCTACAGGGCAGGGAAACTGTTGGCGTAGCACAAACTACAGAAACAGGACAACTGTTAGCTTAGCACAAGCTACTGAAACAGGGAGACTGTCAGTTTAGCACCAACTACAGAAACAGGGTACCTGTTAGCTTAGCACAAACTACAGAAACAGGGAGACTCTTAACTTAGCACAATCTAAGGGAGCAGGGAAACTGTTAGCTTAGCATATGCTACAGGAACAGGGCAACTGTTATCTTAGCACAAGTTACAGAAACAGACAACTGTTAGCTTAGCACAAACTAAGGGAGCAGGGAAACTGTTAGCTTAGCATATGCTACAGGGAAACTGTTATCTTAGCACAAGCTACAGGAACAGGGAGACTGTTAGCATAGCACAAAATACAGAGTAGAAACTGTTAGCTTAGCACAGATGGTAGAAACAGGGTACCTGTTAGCTTAGCACAAACTACAGAAACAGGGAGACTCTTAACTTAGCACAATCTAAGGGAGCAGGGAAACTGTTAGCTTAGCATATGCTACAGGAACAGGGCAACTGTTATCTTAGCACAAGTTACAGAAACAGACAACTGTTAGCTTAGCACAAACTATAGAAACAGGGAGACTGTCAGCTTAGCACAAACTACAGAAACAGGGAAACTGTTGGCGTAGCACAAACTACAGCAAGAGGACAACTGTTAGCTTAGCATATGCTACAGGGCAGGGGAGTCTGTTAACTTAGCACAATCTAAGCGAGCAGGGAAACTGTTAGCTTAGCATATACTACAGGAACAGGGAGACTGTTAGCTTAGCACAAACGACAGAAACAGGGAGACTATTAGCTTAGCACAAACTACAGCAAGAGGACAACTGTTATCTTAGCACAAACTACAGAAACAGGTAAACTGTTGGTGTAGCACAAACTACAGCAAGAGGACAACTGTTATCTTAGCACAAACTACAGAAACAGGGAAACTGTTGGTGTAGCACAAACTACAGCAAGAGGACAACTGTTATCTTAGCACAAACTACAGCAAGAGGACAACTGTTATCTTAGCACAAACTACAGAAACAGGGAAACTGTTGGTGTAGCACAAACTACAGCAAGAGGACAACTGTTATCTTAGCACAAACTACAGCACAGGGAAACTGTTAGCTTAGCACAAACTACAGAAACAGGGAGACTGTCAGCTTAGGACAAACTACGGAAACGAGGAAACTGTTAGCATAGCACAAACTACAGAGTAGAAACTGTTAGCTTAGCACAGACGGTAGAAACAGGGAAGCTGTTACAGAAATAGGAAAACTGCTGGCTTTGCACAAACTACAGAAACAGGGCAACTGTTAGCTTAGCACAAACGACAGAAACAGGGAGACTGTTAGCTTAGCAAAAATGACAGAAACAGGGAGACTATTAGCTTAGCACAAACTACAGAAACAGGGAAACTATTGGCGTAGCACAAACTACAGCAATAGGACAACTGTTAGCTTAGCATATGCTACAGGACAGGGAAACTGTTAGCTTAGCACAAACTACAGAAACAGGGAGACTGTTAACTTAGCACAATCTAAGGGAGCAGGGAAACTGTTAGCTTAGCATATGCTACAGGAACAGGGAAACTGTTGTCTTAGCACAAATTACAGAAACAGGACAACTGTTAGCTTAGCACAAACTACAGAAACAGGGAGACTGTCAGCTTAGCATATGCTACAGGAACAGGGGAACTGTTAACTTAGCAAAAAATACAGAAAAGGGAAACTGTTAGCTTAACACAATCGATGGGAACAGGGAAACTGTTAGCACAAACTACAGAAACAGGAAAACTGTTAGCTTAGCACAAACTACAGAAACAGGGAAACTGTTAGCTTAACACAAACAACAGGAACAGGGGAACTGTTAGCTTAGCATACACTTTGGGAACAGGGAAACTATTAGCTTAGCACAAGCTACAGAAACAGGGAAACTGTTAGCTTAGCACAAATGACAGAAACAGGACAACTGTTAGCTTAACACAAACGACGAGAACAGGTAAACTGTTATCTTACACTTCGGGAACAGGGAAACTGTTAGCTTAGCCCAAACTACAGAAACAGGGAGACTGTTAGCTTAGCACAGAAACAGAGAAACTGTTAGCTTAGCACAAGCTATAGAGGGAAACTGTTAGCTTAGCACAAGCTGCAGAATCAGGAACACTGTTAGCTTAGCACAAGCTACAGAAACAGGGACACTGTTAGCTTAGCAAAAGCTACAGAGGGAAACTGTTAGCTTAGCACAAGCTACAGAAACAGGGACACTGTTAGCTTAGCAAAAGCTACAGAAACAGGGAAACTGTTAGCTTAGCACAAATTAGAAACAGGACAACTGTTAGCTTAACACAAACGACAGGAACAGGGACACTGTTAGCTTATCACAAACTACAGAAACGGAGAAACTATTAGCTTAGCACAAGCTACAGAAACAGGGAAACTGTTAGCTTAGCACAAATTAGAAACAGGACAACTGTTAGCTTAACACAAACGACAGGAACAGGGACACTGTTAGCTTAGCACAAGCTACAGAAACAGGGAAACTGTTAGCTTAGCACAAATTAGAAACAGGACAACTGTTAGCTTAACACAAACGACAGGAACAGGGACACTGTTAGCTTATCACAAACTACAGAAACGGAGAAACTATTAGCTTAGCACAAGCTACAGAAAAGGGACACTGTTAGCTTAGCATATGCTACAGAAACAGGGAACCTGTTAGCTTAACACAAACGACGGGAACAGGGACACTGTTAGCTTAGCACAAATTACAGAAACAGACAACTGTTAGCTTAACACAAACGACGAGAACAGGTAAACTTAGCTCAGCACAGACTACCGAAACAGAGAAACTGTTAGCTTAACAGAAGCTATAGAGGGAAACTGTTAGCTTAGCACAAACGACAGAAACGGGACGACTGTTAGCTTAGCACAAACTACAGAAACAGGGCGACTGTTAGTTTAGCATGCTACAGGACAGGGAAACTGTTAGTACGAACTACAGGAACAGGGAAACTGTTAGCTTAGCACAAGCTACAGAGGGAAACTGAACACTATCAGTGAATTGTACCATACAGTGGTGACATCTCTAATGTTGCAGTGAACCAGTTCAGCTCTGATTTTCTTGTTACTTCATCTCCTCTTTTTTTGATTGATTAGTTTTTTGTGGATCAATGATTTCTTTTTTTTGACACTTTCAAATCTCTGATTCAAAAACAAGAAATATCACAGTGAGACACCGGCCCCAGAGGATTGTGGGAAAAGATTCACTGAAATTCACTCATTTATCTCAAACTATAGTGTGTGTGTGTTAGAGCAGTGGTTCTCAACTGGTGGGTCGGGACCCAGAAGTGGGTCTAGACCCGTTCTGGATGGGTCGCAGACAGCTGGTCAAAAAAGTAAATAATATTTAATGCACATCTGTTGTTGGACAGGTCTTTTATTTTGAAAAATAACTTATTTTGAAAGGCACGAGACACGTGAACACATGCAGTTGTAATGCTCCTCCTCACTTTCTTATTATTTGCTCCATTTGCTCTGAATGCAAAGATATCAGTTTCTTATTAATGTGGCCTGATGCAGTGAGTCTTGTTTTGTTTTGTGGGTCTTTATTTTGTGCAGTTTGATATTTATTCACTTTAGTGAACATGCTCTGAATGCAGAGATGCATTAGAAGTCAAATATATCGTTTTGTTGGTCTCCATTTTGTGCAGTTTGATATTATTTTATTCACTTCCGTACATGCAGTTGTCATGGTAACTCCTCAGTTTCATTCATGTGCTCTGAAATGCACTTTGCTCAATAAAGAGCTAAATTAGTTTTTAAAGGCTTAAAAACAAAAAAAATCTTGGTTTGAATTCTATAAAAGTGGGTCGAGACTTAATGACCCAGAGTGAGACTAGTTGAGAACCGCTGTGTTAGAGTGTGTATCTTAAAGACCAGTCAGCTGATATGAGGCGTTGCCATAGAAACCCTTCGCCCTCTCAACCTGCTCAGAGCTCAAACCTCCTGGAAACCTGGACCAGTTCCCAGACCTGCAGCTGCAGTAATTAGTCTGAGACGATTGATTATTTTATCATTGATTGAAAGCTGATAATAAAGTCCACAGCTGAGTGAAAGTCCAGGGCTGGTTTGGAGCGGATGTTGTGGTTTAGACAGCGTCCACGTCGGAGCAGGCTCATTATGGGATTTCTTGGTTTCCCTCATCAAACTCATCAAATACACAATCCAACAACTCCACAACGCTCTGGTGGACAAGTTGTGAGCTGCACATTCACCACGCTATGAGATAATAACACAACGTTACCACACAGAGTTGTTTTAGAGGGAAATACAGAGACTGATGATGAAAAACTGTCCCTGAAGGCAACGTGCATCAGTGGTTTTGCATGAATTCCCCGTTGGGACGTTGAGAGGACGTCGGTGTCTCCTCTGCACAGCAGCTGGACCAACATCTGGTCTGTGTCTGCTGAGTGTCAGCGTGACCTTTGACCTGCAGCTCTGAGTCTCCCTGCAGCAGACCGCTCGTTGTCTCACATTGATCAGATTGATCGGTTCCTGTGTGATCAGCTGACCTGGTCCCACCTTCACAGTTCAGATACGACCGTCTGTCACACCACAGACAGAACAAGAGTCTGCTGGTAGGGATGTGCACGGGTACCCCAGTAGGTAATCTGCTATCCGGTTATGAATTTATTACCCGGTTAACCTAGGATTAAAAAAACGTCACGTTAGAGCAGCAGTCTAGTGTCGGATCAAACTACATCATCATGCTGTGGTTCGGCTTTTTGTCGTGTTAAACAGTTTCGGATCAAGCAGCAACGTGATTTTCTGCTGTAAAAGTGTTTTTGGATCGAGCCTCGGACTTTCAAACCTTTTACAATAATCTGTGGTGGTTCCCTCGGCGACGACAGGTGTCATCAAGTCTGGTAGAAAATCTGCTGCTTTCAGTTTACAAACATTCAGAAACCTTCCCAGTTATTTCCTGAGACGATGCGAGGCAGAGAGGAGCGAAGGCACCAACATGTAGTGTGGACTAATAAATAAACACCGCTAATGATTTAAAGAAAAGAAGAAACAGTTTTCTCCTCCGAGGCTGCAGCATAAAGATGCTCATCTGCCCCGTATGTGCATCTTCAACTCCATCTCTACTCTTATTACCCAGCTGATATTTAGTCTGACGACGCTGTGTGATGTGTCAGTGATGTGACTGGCTGCTCTCTGTCCCTCAGACATGACCTCATTTTATTTTTTATTACAGTATTCGGTTACCCGGGTAACACCAGGTTAGGATACTCGGTTAGAAAATTATTCGAAATGCCCATCCCCATCTGCTGGATGTTCTGGTCTGACTGGGACTCTGGTCCTGGTCCTGGTCCTGGTCCTGGTCCTGGTCCTGACTCTCTTCCTGTCCTCTCCAGTTTCTCTCCTACAGATAATAAATTTGCCACCTGTTCAGACGACGGCACCGTGCGGATCTGGGACTTCATGCGCTGCCACGAGGAACGGATCCTCAGAGGTACTGAAGCTGGTTCACTACAGAACCCTGGTTCTCATCAGGACTAGACTAGTCCAGTTCCTATCTCAACCCTCAAGCTCAACCCTCACTTTTAGCAACCCTCCAAACCAAGTGTTAAAGGGATAGTATCATTTTTTTTAAAGTGGGGTTGTATGATCTCCAAATATCCCCTAAGTACTTTAATTGCAGTAGAAGACTCTCTGCACTCCTCCCGTTAGCAACGCCAGCCCATAATAGCCCTGCCCAGAGATTTACAACATACAGTGTTGTGAACAGACCCAAAGAAACGGCCTATTTTCACGGCCTAAAAGAGGTTTCACCTGAAAATAAATACACAGTTCCATTGTTCACTATAATATAATTTTTTCCAGCCCTTCAAAGTGCAGGAAAAACACAGTTTTTATTTGGAGCTAACCAACTGCTGATCGGCGGGCGCTAACCCTGGGCGGAGGGATACGTGAGTTGGTTAGGTCCAAATAAAAACTGTGTTTTTCCTGCACTTTGAAGGGCTGGAAAATATTATATTATAGTGAACAATGGAACTGTGTATTTATTTTCAGGTGAAACCTCTTTTAGGCCGTGAAAATAGGCCGTTTCTTTGGGTCTGTTCACAACACTGTATGTTGTAAATCTCTGGGCAGGGCTATTATGGGCTGGCGTTGCTAACGGGAGGAGTGCAGAGAGTCTTCTACTGCAATTAAAGTACTTAGGGACTATTTGGAGATCATACAACCACACTTTAAAAAAATGATACTATCCCTTTAAGCAGTAGGCTAATGTAATTTAAAGCAGGATGGCGGAGCGAGCCGAGCCGACACTCTGTAGCTGTGAGGGTGAGACTGGGCTGGAGCAGCAGCCGCTCTGCTTCACCCCTGCTTTAACTTAAATATTTGTTTGCTCGCTTTCTTTGCAGCTTTCGGTTTGGTGAAAATAAATACGCGATGCATTCTGGGTAGCCGTTGCTCCCAGGGGTGGTGTTGGAAAATCTCAATATTGAGGGTGATAGTATACAGCCCTTAAACTGGCCCCTCAACTTAATTTTTCTGAGAGTCGGGACAGCACTAGCGGGTAGGGATGTCACGATTACTTGTTTTCACAATTAATCGCGGTATTAAACACCACAATTAATTAACCGTAAAGATTCCTAAATACCGTCACTTTCTGAAAAAGATGATGTTGGAAACACAGAGGCAGATGTTGCACCAAAGTAAAGGAAAATGTAAGAAATACTGGTCCATTTATCTAACGTAACATACGATTGGTAGGAATTTAAATGTTAGCGAGTCATTTGTGCTAAAAAAAACAATGACAAACTTAAACATTTGGTGTCTGTGACAATTAATGACATGAATATTTGGTAACACTTTACAATAAGGGTCCCTTAATTAACGTTAGTTAGTACATTTTTAAGCATTAATATATAAACTAATGTGTCAATTAATGCTGAGTAATGCATACATAATGATAACTAATTACATTATTCAACTTTTATTATTACTTAATGATACATAAAGATCATGACCACGCCTTGCTTCTTTATTGGTTACATTAAATTTCACTTCACATTCCGCAGAGCTAGTGACTCAGGATTGTCGTGTTCCCCCACACACAAGCCGACTTTTGATCCAAACGGTCACGATTGTCAGGGCCGACAATCGTAAATATTGAACATGTTTAATATTTACGATTGTCGCCGCCGACTGTTTTACGGGTCGATTGTCAGGAGAATTTAAATCTTAAAACACCACACACTACAGGAGAATCTCATAAAATAATCTCAAGAGCCTAAGATAATCGGGCGATTTTTGTCTTTGGTCGGAAGGGGGAAAATCGGGGCAAAATCAGACAGATTATCTTTATGTGTGTGGTAGGCATTAGTGTGTTGGCATTAATTATACAGCCAAGACTGATAACTCTCTATAGGAATGTCTCTGGCTGCTACAGTAACATTGATGTGACACTTTTTAAAATATTTTAATATTTGTGCTTGCTGCATGTGACTTGACTTGAATTCAAGTCTTTGCTCTCAAGTCCAAGTAGAGTCTCAAGTCTTTGGCATCAAGTCCCAAGCGAGTCCAAGTCTTTTTTTGATTTGATCAAGCAAGTCTTAAGTCATCAAAATCGGGACTCGAGTCCAAGTCAAGTCTCAAGTCTCTAGTCCAAGTCCACACCTCTGCAATTAATGACTTGAATATTTAAAACACTTCCCCTGCAGGATTAATAACTGGTTAATGGTTATATATTAATAGTAGAGACTTAAAATATTTAGAGTAAATAATTAGTATTGTAATTATATTTTGACTGTATTTGATTTTACACATTCATATGATGTAAGTTAATTAATGCATGATAATCATAACACCGTGATTATTTCTCTGACAATAATCGTACAAAGAAAATCTGTAATGGTGACGTCACTACTAGCGGGAGCACACATTTATGAGATTGAGGGTTAAGAGAGGAATTCACCCTAAATGTATAGATACCAATTAACCCTGTGACATCATCGTGAGGTATTAATGACATCATCATGACATCACTGTGTGTGTGTGTGTGTGCAGGTCACGGTGCCGATGTGAAGTGTGTGGACTGGCATCCCACCAAAGGCCTGGTGGTCTCGGGCAGCAAAGACAGCCAACAGCCCATCAAGTTCTGGGACCCCAAGACCGGCCAGAGTCTGGCAACGCTGTGAGTCCAGCAGAGAGATAGAGAACACAGCTGTTAAAGGGATAGTTCACTACAAAATTCAAGTTTCTGGGAGAAGTTTCAGAGTCCTCCGTGGCTTCTCTGAGTTACAGGGGGTCTCGGCGTAGCAGTGCATGTCCATATGACGGTTGCAAATGGATACCAACTGTCTTCGTAGCAAAAAGACTCACCAAAAAACATCCAAATACCTCCATGCTGCTCGTATGTAATGTCCCTCTTGTATTGAAGCCATGAGATGAGAAACTGTCCCAAAAAAAATTAAGTAAGTCTATATTTTAAGCTTGTTTGTAACGGAAGCTCCAATTTGGACGGATTTAGACGCTGCAAACAAGCTTGAAATATAGACTTATTTAATTTTTTTTGGGACAGTTTCTCATCTCAGGGCTTCAATACCAGAGGGACATTACATACGAGCAGCATGGAGGTATTTGGATGTTTTTTTGGTGTGTCTTTTTGTTACGAAGACAGTTGGTATCCATTTGCAACCGTCATATGGACATGCACTGCTACGCCGAGACCCCCTGTAACTCAGAGAAGCCACGGAGGACTCTGAAACTTCTCCCAGCCCTTAGTCCACATGAGGGGGAGGAGATCATGAGGGAAATTTGAATTTTGGGTGAACTATCCCTTTAACTCGGGTAAAACTCAGGTAGAACAGGTGCCTAACCCTGAGGTCATGTGATTGGTCCTGTGTGTCCGTAGCCACGCCCACAAGAACACGGTGATGGAGGTGAAGTGGAACCTGAACGGGAACTGGCTGCTGACGGCGTCTCGAGACCACCTCTGTAAACTGTTCGACATCCGCAACCTGAAGGAGGAGCTGCAGGTGTTCAGAGGACACAAGAAGGAGGCCACAGGTGAGGAGGAGCACAGCTGCTCTACTATCAATACTGCACTGATAAACTACACATTTAAAGGGATAGTCCAACATTTAGTCAAACTGGCCCATTGCCATAATCCCTATAGTCATAGCAGTAGGTTTGTTACCTTTAATTGTCGGTGCAAGCTATTTTTAGAACGGCGGAGCAGAGCCGTGAGCTGCTCAGAGCTACGCTACGGAGGCTCATTATGGGATTTCTTGGTTTCCCTCATCATCAAACTCATCAAATACACAATCCAACAACTCCACAACGCTCTGGTGGACAAGTTGTGAGCTGCACATTCACCACGCTATGAGATAATAACACAACGTTACCACACAGAGTTGTTTTAGAGGGAAATACAGAGACTGTTGATGAAAAACTGTCCCTGAAGGCAACGTGCATCAGAGGTTTAGCATGAATTTCCCTCTAAAACAACTCTGTGTGGTAACGTTGTGTTATTATCTCATAGCGTGGTGAATGTGCAGCTCACGGCTCTGCTCCGCCGTTCTAAAAACAGCTTGCACCGACAATTAAAGGTAACGAACCTACTGCTATGACTATAGGGATTATGGCAATGGGCCAATTTGTCAAAATGTTGAACTATTCCTTTAACTGTCTGCTCTACTCTCAGCACCGCACTAATAGAGAGCCGAAGCGGAAGCAGGAAGTAAAGTCTCCATGTGAGTGAACGGGAGTCAAAGTTTTATCTCTAATGTGAGTGAATAGTGTGATGATAAAACTCTCTGTCCTCTACCTGTTTAAAACACCACGGTTCATGAAGAGAAACCAGCAGTTTGTTGTCACGGCAACAGAAGAATGTATTTATTGTGAAGACGCTCTACGGACTACAGTCTCTATGGTTACGGATTCTTCAGAGTTTTATTCTACAATAGTTTTACAACAAACTGCTGGTTTCTCTTCATGAACCGTGGTGTTTTAAACAGGTAGAGGACTGAGAGTTTTATCATCACACTATTCACTCACATTAGAAATAAAACTTTGACTCCCGTTCACTCACATGGAGACTTTTTCTGAGTTGAGTTCCCATGGCGACCGTTACTTCCTGTTTCTGCTTCGGCTCTCTATAAACCAGACATTTAACCGTTACCGCCCCGGCTGGGCTCACGTCAGCGACGCCATCCCCCGTCGGCACCAATAACTGATCCCTGTACGTTCTCACCAGCGTTCACCTCAGTCAGCAACACATTAATGAACAAACAAGGCTTCTGGTTCTAGTCCCTGTAGTAAAGGTTTGATCCGTAGTGTTGTCTACTTGTTGTGTAACGTCCTGCTGTGTGTCCTCAGCGGTGGCCTGGCATCCCGTCCATGAAGGCCTGTTCGCCAGCGGAGGCTCCGACGGCTCGCTGCTCTTCTGGCACACGGGGTAAGGAGTCATATATATGATTTTAAATATATTGTAAATATATCGATTCTGGATCTTAAAGCCCCAGTCTGTAACTTATTTGTCTTTTTATGATCAAAAATCAAATATTCTTTCATAAATCCGTATTTGACTGAAGGTGAATCACAGCTGCATCCAAAGTAAAGCTTTCTGGTTCCTTAGAATGAGTTGTTACAAGTCGTTACAAATACAGAAGTGGGCGACGCACCGAACCGAGGCGGCCATGTTGCATCGTGACCGTAGGTAACCACGGAAACGGCCTGTTAAAACTGTCACCACTGTGTAGTGTGAGGAAGGACGGAGGCACCGGTGTTGCATTCAGGTGCAGTCAGGCAGACGGCCGTCGGCAAACCAACCGGATGTCATTTTACTAAAACAATACCACATCACCATGACAACATGTTGTCAGACAGTTTACATAGACGCTTGTTTATCCTGTTACATGCAGCGTCTGTTGTCTGTCTGACGTCTGCCCCATTTCACCTGAATGCAACATCAAGAATACGTTCAGATATGCAACCGCACCGCTAGATGGGGGGAAATCCTACGTACTATACCTTTAAACTTCAAGTCTGAGTTTTGATGAATGTAAATAAGCCTTAACTTTGGATTGACTTCATCCATTATAATTAAACACGATTTTTATAGCCGATACATAAAAAAAAAGAGAAAAAAACAGGTTTGTTTTCACTTTAAAATTGTATACAAAACATATTAGACAGATAAAGCTGCAAAACTATAAAATAATCACTGCATTCCTACGTACTGGGGCTTTAAGAATCCGAATCGAATCGATTCTTGAAATTTGAATCGATACCCAGCCCTAGTGTTTACTGGTCACCATGGTCACCGCTGGTCTAACTGATCCCTGTCTGTGGTCACCATGGTTACCGCTGGTCTAACTGGTTGCCTTGTGCCTCAGGGTGGAGAAGGAGGTGGGGGGGATGGAGATGGCTCATGAGGGGATGATCTGGAGTTTGGCCTGGCACCCGCTGGGACACATCCTGTGCTCCGGCTCCAACGACCACACCAGGTACCAACACAACACAACTTTATTAACACTACAACCGTCGTCAGCCGCACTGCAGGCCTTACGATTACAAATTAGAAGACTGTTAGTGGAATATTTGTTTGTTTGAATGAAATAACACAACCGTAACCCTGGTTTTATGAATGTTGCCACATTAGGATTCTTTTATTTTAGCAATGTAATGATAAAAGTTCAATGGGCTTTATGCCCAGCTCTACTACTTCCTGAAATAAGCCAGCTCATTTATTTCCTGTTTTACATTATTGGACCAACTAATTAATTAATTATTAATGATAAATCAATTGGTCCAATAATGTAAGACAGGAAATAAATGAGCTGGCTTATTTCAGGAAGTAGTAGAGCTGAGCATAAAGCCAATATTAGATATTAGAAAGCTGTCAAACTGATAAAACAGGTGTCAAACGGATAGAAAATGAACATGACTCATAAACATTGAACATAATAATGACAGTCCGTTGCTCTCATGAGAAATGGACGACATGAATTCAGAAATATTTACAAAGAAAGAGAGCCCTGGACCAAACTTCTGCTCAGAATAATAAATAAAACAAAAGCCTCGGCCGTGCTGCTGCTGCTGCTGCTGCTGCTGCTGCTGCTGCTGCGTGTCCTTCATCTTCATCTGCTCTGTCTTCAGTAAATTCTGGACGAGGAACCGACCGGGCGACAAGATGAGAGACCGCTACAACCTGAACCTGCTGCCGGGGATGTCAGAGGACGGCGTGGAGTACGGTGAGACAAACGGCAGCAGACGGGGGTGGGGGTGTGTGTGTGTGTGTGTGTGTGTGTGTGTGGCTTCCCTCTCCTGGCAGCTGATCATAGTGTTTGTGTTTGTGTTTTTTATAGACGACATGGAGCCGAACAGCGTGGCCTCCATCCCCGGCATGGGCATCCCCGAGCAGCTGAAGGCCGCCATGGAGCAGGAGCAGAGCAGTGAGTCAACACAACCACAGTCTGCTCGCTGGCGGCGTTTACATCCACCTGGCAATAAATTACAATACGATACATATTTATTTATATAGCACATTTAAAAATACAACCCAGGTTGTCCAGAGTGCTGTACAATAAAACACACAAGCAAAACTAGTGGCAATAAAACTAGATGGGATACAGGTAATGTTGCTACAATAAAACATGGAATAAAACAATAAAACAAGAGTGAAGACATATAAAACTAAAATGTCAAGGAAAAGAGATGAGTTTTTAAAAGAGATTTAAAGTGCTTGAGTGTTTGTGCGGTCCTAATATGCAGAGGTAAGCTGCTCCACAATGTCAATGAAGACCGACAGCTGCATCATGTGGTTTTAGTTCTAGTTCACCTACAGAGGGAACTTTATCACGTTACTCATAAAATAAACAGTGGTGGACAGTAACGGAGTAAATGTACTTGAGTACTGTACTTAAGTACATATCCAGAGGATTTGTACTTTACTTGAGTATTAGATTTCTTTGGTACTTATTACTCTTACTTGAATACATTTCCAAGACAAATATTAGTACTTTTACTGGAGTTAATTAGTAGGAAGGCTGAAAAGTACTGGTTACTTTCAGGTCTTTTTCTAAAATCCTATTGGACACAAGCTGTGTTTGTCTGTGAAGGAAACCCTAACCCCTAAAAGCAGCACATCAGTGCAGCTGAGCAGCAAAGAGTTCATTCTCACTAACAAGAGTTAAAAGCTCCTTACATTCATTTACAAACTATTAGAGTCATTCACTGATGTGGAGAATAAGACATTTACTCTGACTCTGACTTTTACTTAAAGTACATTTAGAAGCATGTACTTTTGGATACTTAAGTACCTTTAAAAGCAAGTACTTTTTTACTCTTACTGGAGTAACATGTCGACTGAGCTACTTTTACTTGTAACGGAGTAAATTTTGACTCAAGTACTTGGGTTGAGTGCTCTGTCCATTTGGTATTTTAATCTTAACGTTGCTTGTTGCCAATAACAACGTGGTGAGTGAAGGCTGGATGTCTGACGGCGGTCCAGGTCCTTGAAGGCCTCGCGGCGTCAGGTGGAGACTCAGGTGGATGTGTTACCTGTCTGCAGGTAAAGAGACTCAGGTGGTTGTGTTACCTGTCTGCAGGTAAAGAGGCTCCTCCCGAGGTGGAGATGTCCATCCCCGGGCTGGACTGGGGCATGGACGAGGTCATGGGGAAGGACGCCAAGAAGGTCCCTCAGAAGAAGGTCCCCTACGCCAAGCCCATCCCCGCACAGTTCCAACAGGTAACGGCCCAGAGGTCAGAGGTCACAGAGGTCACCGGATCAGTGTCTCACCATCACCTGGTCTTTAAGCCCTTTTGGGTTTCATACCTCCCCTTTGCACATCCCAATCATATTGATTATTCAATTCATACTATTTTAAATTATGTTGTTCAGTGTTTGAGATAGAAAGGCTAGCATGGACTCAAATTGAAGCTTATGAATTAAGGAAGTTTTCTATATACATGTTAGGCATAGATATTCTCCATAAAGTGCTGAAAAACTAGCCTGACCATCCAGACTATATCATTAACATGTCTAGTCTGGCAACGAGCGGTAGACCTCGGCTCAATCCAGGGGGTGGGATGAAGGCTGTCTTTCAAACTGCCTCTGCACCAATAGGGTAGCGCTACGACCAATCAGAGCAAAGAGCAGGATGATGTTAGCCTGACAAGCCAATTAAAATGTATGTTGTTATGGCGTTAAGCCGCCCAACGACTCTCTAAACAGATAGAGCGCTGTGATTGGTCAACACAAACGGTGTTCCAGACTCAAAAAGTTCCTATGGCTCGTTTCTAGACGCACCTACGGAGCAAAGAGATTTGCTGCTGCTAGGGGGCAGAGAGATTTATAGGCTACTGAAAAACATACATTTTCATGAGAATTTGTCAGGTGAAGTCATTTTTTTTGTCTTTTTTGGGATGTTGATTGTGATATCTTAAACTAGAGTTGCAGCAAACCCCAGAATCTTTTTTTCCTGCCTCCCCCTGTGTGTCAAGATACTCTCTGCCAAATTATAGAGTTGTATGACTGTTTATGCCATTGTAGTAGCTAAATATTTGCATGCCGTGTGCTGCAGGCGTGGGCGGAGAACAAGGTCCCCATGATGCCGGCCTCGGGAGAGGCCAAGGACCGGAAGGTGGAGCAGCAGAAGTCGGACGGGAAGAAGAAGACTCAGGCGGAGCTGGAGCAGGAGATGGCGGCGCTGCAGTACACCAACCCCATGCTGCTGGAGGTAACCCCCGGCAACCACTCACTCACCGTAGCAACCACCGGTAACCCCCGGCACATTGGTCCAGTTGAGTCTACATTTGACCAGTTGGGTCCACATTGGTCCAGTTGGGTCCACATTGGTCCAGTTGGGTCTACATTGGACCAGTTGGATCTACATTGGTCCAGTTGGGTCTACATTGGACCAGTTGGGTCCACATTGGACCAGTTGGGTCTACATTGGTCCAGTTGGGTCCACATTGGTCCAGTTGGGTCCACATTGAACCAGTTGGGTCCACATTGGTCCAGTTGGGTCTACATTGGTCCAGTTGGGTCCACATTGGTCCAGTTGGGTCTACATTGGTCCAGTTGGGTCCACATTGGTCCAGTTGGGTCTACATTGGTCCAGTTGGGTCTACATTGGTCCAGTTGGGTCTACATTGGACCAGTTGGGTCCAGTTGGGACCACCGGTGGAGGGGGTTGTGTTTACTGCACCTAACGCTATGATGCTAACATTAGCAGCAACACTGACTGAACCTTGTGTGTCTCTGCAGCAGATGAAGATGGACCGGATGAACCCGATGGGCCCCGACGGGAACATGGGCCCCCCCCAGGGCCAGGGCCCCCCGCCCCCCTTCCCTGGGCCTGGAGGCCCCGGGGGGCCAGGAGGCCCTGGGGGGCCGATGCCCCCGGGGCAGCAGGGCTTCCCTCCCAACATGCCTCCTCAGCAGATGCCCAGCAGCATGGGGCCCCCCATGGGCCCCGGGGGCATGCAGCCCCCCTTCATGCCCCCTGGACAGATGGGCCCCCCCTCAGGACCTCAGCCCCACCAGGGGCCCCCCCAGGGCATGATGGGACCACCAGACATGCAGAGACACCCTGGCCCCCCCAGGAACATGGGCCCCCAGGGGCCTCACGGTATGGGACCGGGACCCAGAGGGATGATGGGCCCCCCCCCTCGGGGAATGGGTCCAAGGGATCCTCAGGGGCCCCCGCCTCAGGGGGGCATGATGCCCCCCCAAGGGAACATGATGGGCCCCCAGGGACCCATGCAGGGTGGCATGATGGGCCCCCCCCCCAGGACACACAGCAACATGCCAAACAACTATGGGATGGGCAACATGCAGGGGCCCCCGGGAGGCATGCATGGCCCCCCAGGAAATATGCAGGGGCCCCCAGGTAACATGCAAGGACCCCATGGCAACATGCAGGGGCCCCCATACATGCAGCACCAGGTGAGTCCAGTGATCAGACTCAGTCCAGTGAAGCACCAGGTTCTGGTCCAGGACCTGGTCCCTTATACGTCATGATATGATGATGATTATTGTTATAAAACAGTATGATCATTTATGAGTGTTTATAACTATGGACCAGGTCTTCAGGTTCTGGTTCTAAGTCCTGACTCTGTCTTTCAGGGCCAGAACTCGGGGCCCATGATGCACGGGATGGGCCCTCAGGGGCCCCCGGGGCCTCAGGGGCCCAACAGCAAAGGTAAGACCACATGAACTGATGAAGCCTCTTGGATGAAGGTGAAACGTCTTCCTAGACCAGGGGTCGGCAACCCAAAATGTTGAAAGAGCCATATTGGACCAAAAAAAACAAAAACAAATATGTCTGGAGCCGCAAAAAATTAAAAGCCTTATATAACCCTTATAATGAAGGCAACGCATGCTGTATGTATCTATAGTAGCTATATTAGCTTATCAAAATGACTAAATTAACTACAAATACATGATGAGCCTTCATGATTAAATGTTTATTTTTCCTGCAGTGCATTCTGTAGAGAATGACTCACCACGTGACTATACTCTGTTGCGCGATGCCGCCTCAAGTTTAACTTCATTACAATATTAATGAATTATGTTTCATTGCTTTGATGAAATTAAAGAAATGCAATAAAGAAATCAGATTTTTGATGTCGTTTTTATTTTGAGGATCCGAAAAAACAGCATAACATGCCCCTTATCGGCAACAGAGTGCAATAAAACGTGCCATTTTAATTGCCCTTTCCTTCACTGTCTTAGCGGAGAGAGGCATGTCTTTAATTTTTTGTATTATCTCGGTTTTGTTTTTGCAAATATTGTCTGCAAATAGGTGTTCTGACACGTTGATGAATGACTCCTTCATGTACTCACCATCTGTGAACGGTTTGCCACGTTTTATTATCTCCCGGGCTGCAACAAAACTTGCAGCAGTAGTGGAGTTTGGAGATGCAATCCACTTCTTAAATCTATTTTTCCGCTCCTCTAAATTTCTGCAGAAGTAATGCAATCGCACTTTTTCTCTCACTCCCAACTGGGTACTCGGCTGCAAATGTGGCATGCTTTCCCTGAAAATGTCTTTCCACATTGCTCTTTTTGTTATTGGACAACTTCTCGCTACAGAGCAAACATTCAGGCAATCCTTCCGCAACGTTAAATCCTCTGTTCTCCTCAGTTATTTTTCTCCTTTTTCCTTTGGGATCCATAGCCCATCACGCATCCGCCGGTTTGTTTACAACAGCCACCTGCCTGGCGAGACCTGTGTCGCAGGCTATGACGTAAATATTCGTTGACAGAAATGTTGAAATTGAATATTTATTCTACACATTTTTACAGCATTGGAAAGCGTTAAGAATGTTTGTCCTCCTACAGAAACCATATTAAAACAAAAAATATATTTTTCTCCCCCATCTTTTTCCATTTTCAAACATTTTTGAAAAAGCTCCAGGGAGCCACTAGGCGGCGTTAAAGAGCCGCATGCGGCTCTAGAGCCGCGGGTTGCCGACCCCTGTCCTAGACAAATAACCAAGTCCAGTTGCTTTACATTTAACTCCTTTGAGACACTATGACCTGAACAAATGAGAATATGCACCGACCACACCAACCGGTCTGACCCATCAGAGCTTTGGTCCTCAGTCCTGACTCTGTCTCCTCTCACTCTTCTTCCTCAGGAGACCCCCGGGGGCCCCCGCCCAACCACCACATGGGCCCCCCAGACCGCCAGGGGCCTGGGGGACCCGGGGGGCCGGGGGGGCCGGACCAGGGCCCCGGGCCCTACTGGGGCGACAACCAGCAGGGCCGACGAGGACCACAGGACTTTGATGGAAGCCAGGAGTTTCACAGCAGAGGAGACGATACCTGGAGATCTGGACCAGGACCAGGACCTGGACCAGGTCAAGGACCAGGACCAGGACCAGGATACCAGGGAGGAGGCCACAGAGGGGGGGGGCACCGAGGAGGAGGGAACGGAGGGAACTGGGGAGGAGAGGAGAGATTCAGTGGAGGAGAGTTCAGAGGACGGAGAGACGACAGGTAGGTCACTGCACTCGGAGGTCTAGACACTGAGGGGGACCTGGTCTCACCCGGTCTCACCCGGTCTCACCCGGTCTCACCCGGTCTCACCCGGTCTCATCCGGACTCACCCGGTCTCACCTGGTCTCTGTGTTTCAGGTTCAGAGGAGGGGGGCCCGGTCGGCCCGGAGCTCGAGGCTACGACGAGTACGGAGGCCAGGACGAGTCCTTCGACGGCTCGGAGGACATGGGCCGAGGCTGGGACAACGGGGGCCGGGGGAGGCCACCTCGAGGAGGAGGACCCCCCAGAGGAGGAGGTAAGGAGCTCCAGAACAGTTCAGACTGGTTCAAACTGGTCCAGATGGGTTCACACTGGTCAAGTTGGGTCCACGTTGGTTTATTTGGGTCAACATTGGTCCAGTTGGGTCCACGTTGGTTTATTTGGGTCAACATTGGTCCAGTTGGGTCCACGTTGGTTTATTTGGGTCCAGTTGGGTCCACATTGGTCCAGTTGGGTCCACATTGGTCTAGTTGGGTCCACATTGGTCCAGTTGGGTCCACATTGGTCCAGTTGGGTCCACACTGGTCTATTTGGGTCCACATTGGTCTATTTTGGTCCACATTGGTCCAGTTGGGTCCAAACTGGTCTAGATGGGTCCACATTGGACCAGTTGGGTCTACATTGGTCCAGTTGGGTCCACACTGGTCTATTTGGGTCCACATTGGTCCAGTTGGTTCCACACTGGTCTATTTGGGTCCACATTGGTCCAGATGGGTCCACATTGGTTTATTTGGGTCCACATTGGTCCAGTTGGGGCCACATTGGTCTATTTGGGGCCACATTGGTCCAATTGGGTCCACATTGGACCAGTTGGGTCCACATTGGACCACAGGTGGAGGGGCTTGTGTTTACTGCACCTAGCTGTGATGCTAACACTAGCAGCAACATTAACATTAGTTCCTTTCCCATCAGCCCCTTCACCTGCCTTCTCACCTCATCTGATAAACTTTCTGTCACAGTTTTGTCCCTGGAGGAAAACAAAACCAAAGAGGTGTGGACTGTCCTCAGACTCTTATTGTGGCGGGTCTCTGGTCTTCCTGTCTGCAGGTCACGACGGCTATCGGGACGGTCAGCAGATGCATGATGGGTCGTCTACGGCCGGTCGTGAGCGCTCCTCCTCTCTGCAGGGGATGGACATGGCGTCTCTGCCCCCACGGAAGCGTCCGTGGCAGGACGGACCGGGAACCGGAGACCCCCGGGAGCGAGAATCCCCTGGAGCTGACGGAGGTAAGAACCTGGAGAACCCTTCAGTGTCTGTCAGTAGCTGCTTCACATGGAAACAAATGTTCAGATTAGAGTCGGTTCAGAGTCCAAACCCAATGAAACTGCTCCAAATAAACTGTTGAATCAGAATAAACGGGTGGAATAAACCTTTTCTTAAACCAATATAAAGTAAAACTGTTCCGTTCTTTCTGCTCGAGTAAATAACGCTACTGAATTAAATCACCGTGGCAACATGGATCTAACGCATAATACAGGTTGAAATTAAACATGTGAAGGACGATAATAAAGCAAAGGAGGAAAGTGCAGGTGCAGGACCAAAACAGTAGTAGAAGAAAAGATGTCTGAACACTGCTAAATAAAGCTCCCAGTTGTTTATTATTAAGTACCTTTTAAAAGCAAGTACTTTTTTACTCTTACTGCAGTAACATGTCGACTGAGCTACTTTTACTTGTAACGGAGTAAATTTGGACCAGTAGTATTTGTACTCTTACTCAAGTACTGGGGTGGAGTACTCTGTCCATCTCTGCTAATGTCAACACAGTCGATGACAAAGTCGTCAAGTTTTATTCAGCAACGGACCAATCACAGCTAGGGTTGCAAAGGGGTGGAAAATTTCCAGTAAATTTCCAATAACTTTCAATGGGAAGTTAAGCTGGGCAATTTGGGAAATATTCCAAATTGGAAACTTTCCATGGGAATTATGGGAATTTATGGGAATTATCGGGAATTTATGGGAATTAACTGGAAATTGGGGGTAATTTTAACAAGCTGTATCATATCCAAACATAAATGTAAATATTTGGTTTTGTCATAAGCAGACATCCATGCAAAATAATACAATTAAAAAACATTTCAACAGATTTATTTGTGAGTAAAACTTTATCAAGTTTTAATTCTTGTATGAACAATCAATTCTTTTACTGAACAACAGTACCTGTGTCCCCAGGTCGGCCCCCCCAGAGGGAGGACGGGGGCTACGGCCCCCCCGGGAGAGGAGGCCGAGGGGGCTGGGGCCCCGGAGGAGGAGGAGGCCCCCCCGGCCCCCGGAGAGGCGGCCCTGCCCCCAGAGGAGCGCCGCGGGGGGGCCGGGGCCGGTAGCCCCGAGGAGGAGGAGGAGGAGCTGTGTTGTGAAGCTGGTCTGCTCCGGTCCGGTGGTCTCTGCTGGTCCCTCAGACCCGGTCCTGGTCTCCAGACCTGGTCCTGGTCCTGGTCCTGGTCCCTGGTCCTGGTCCCGGTCCCGGTCCTGGTCCCTGGTCCTGGTCCTGGTCCCGGTCCTGGTCCCTGGTCCTGGTCCCTGGTCCTGGTCCTGGTCCTGGTCCTGGTCCTGGTCCTGGTCCCCGGTCCCGGTCCCTGGTCCTGGTCCTGGTCTTGGACTCGAACCCTGAAGAGCCTCACAGACGTTTTGGTCCTGTGAAAACACGGAGATCTGTGCTGCTGCTGCTGCTGCTGAGAAGAACCGTGGACTCTGATTGGTCCACAGCGACTCCCGCCTCACTGAAGCACAGGATGATTTTAATGTAAAATACTGTAGAGACCCATCACGTCTTTTATTTCACTCTTTGTCCTCCGCTTGTTTTTGTAAAAGATTTCTATGTTTTTTGTGTCTTCACCGACTTCCACTGAGGTGGAAAATAAAGATTCACACTTCAAATGGTTGCCACGACAACACATCTTTGACAACGCACCAGTCCAGGAAGTTCTAGGTTTAGTTTAGAGGTGTTTTAGATCAGTAACAGAAGTTGTAACTCATTAAAGGCATAGTTTAAACATTTTGTCAAATTGGTCCATCACCATAATCCCTATAGTCACAGCAGTAGGTTCGTTACCTTTAATTGTTGGTGCAAGCTGTTTTTAGAACGGCGGAGCAGAGCCGTGAGCTGCTCATGAGATAATAACACAACGTTACCAGACAGAGTTGTTTTAGAGGGAAATACAGAGACTGTTGATGAAAAACTGTCCCTGAAGGCAACGTGCATCAGTGGTTTTGCATGAATTTCCCTCTAAAACAACTCTGTGTGGTAACGTTGTGTTATTATCTCATAGCGTGGTGAATGTGCAGCTCACAACTTGTCCACCAGAGCGTTGTGGAGTTGTTGGATTGTGTATTTGATGAGTTTGATGATGAGGGAAACCAAGAAATCCCATAATGAGCCTCCTCTGTAGCGTAGCTCTGAGCAGCTCACGGCTCTGCTCCGCCGTTCTAAGAATAGCTTGCACCGACAATTAAAGGTAACGAACCTACTGCTACGACTATAGGGATTATGGTGATGGGACAATAGGACTAAATGTTGAACTATCCCTTTAACCTTCATCACTAGACCTGCTGTAATGAAGTGATGTCTGATTCACGTCAACACAAACACATGAAACCGTCTTTAAAGGTACATTACATGTGGTTGTAGATCACAAGCAACTCGGTGGTATTTTTCATGCTGCATTCACCTGAAATTGGGCAGACAGCAGGTAACGTAACGGCATAAACAAGCCTCTATGTGAACAAGTGGTCTGTCAGCACCAGGCAAAACAATACACGTGACAATATGTTGTCATGGCGATGTGGTATTGTTTTTACCGTCTTTCTCTGGACTTCTGTGACTAAAATGACATCTGGTTTGTTACACTGCAAAAACTCAACATCTAGAACCAAGAATATTTGTCTTATTTCTAGTCAAAAATGTAATTTCGAGTCAAAACAAACCTCATTCTACTTAAAATAAGACACATCATATTAAAAGCAGCTTGTTTTTAGACACTTTTTACTTCTTTCAAGCAGATTTTCACTTGAAATAAGTAGAAAAATCTGATAGTGGAGCAAGTTTTTCTTTCTTATCACAAGCACAAAAAACTTGCTTTCACTGGCAGATTTTTCTATTTATTTAAAATGAAAGTGAAAATGATCTAAAAACAAGTTCATTTTTAGGTAATGAGTCTTATTTTAAGTGGAAAGAGATTAGTTTTGACTAGAAATGAGACATTTTGACAAGAAATAAGACAAATATTCTTGGAAAGAGTTTGAGTTTTTGCAGTGTACCGACGGCTGTCTGCCCGACTGCAGGTGAATGCAGCATCAGTGTAACGCTCCATGTAGATATGAACGATATGAACGGCTCATTCAGAGCTGGAAGGAACACTTCACTTTGTTGATGATTAATGAGAAACAGAATGAAGAACCAAATAATCCATTTTCATGAAGAGATAACAGGAGAAGTTACACAATCAATGTCCCTTTTAATGCATTTTACAATTACAAAATATTCACAACTTGATCAAGATCGATCAGAGGAAGCTCCTGCTGCTTCCTCCTCATTGGTCCATTCCCTAATCAGCTCGACAGGTGAGTTCTCATTGGTCCATTCCCTAATCAGCTCGACAGGTGAGTTCTCATTGGTCCATTCATCAGCCGATAGGTGAGTCTGCAGGGTCTGAGTGGCTGACAGGAGCAAATAATCAATAATCGTCCCCCTGTTCCTGCTCCTGGCAGTCGGTTGGTCCTCCAGCCGGACCGGGTCAGATGGGCAGGGCCGTTGCTAGGAATTCTGGGCCCCCTTAAAGAATACTAAAGTGGGCCCCTCCCCCTAACTTTTCCTTTTTTTTTCTTAGACTACGTATGTATTATGGTTTTTTATTTAGCCTTCTTTGTTTTGATGCTAATGCAGCATTACACTGCAAAAACTCAAGTATCTTAGCAAGAATATTTGTCTTATTTCTAGTCAAAATGTCATTTCTAGTCAAAACAAATCTCATTCTACTTAAAATAAGACTCATCATATTAAAAGTAGCTTGTTTTTAGACACTTTTTACTTCTTTCAAGCGATTTTCACTTGGAATAAGTAGAAAAAATCTGATAGTGGAGCAAGTTTTTCTTCCTTATTACAAGCACAAAAAACTTACTTTCACTGGCAGATTTTTCTATTAATTGTGAATTTAAGTGAAAATGATCTAAAAACAAGTTAATTTTTAGGTGATGAGTCTTATTTGAAGTGGAAAGAGATTAGTTTTGACTAGAAATGAGACATTTGGACAAGAAATAAGACAAATATTCTTGTAAAGATGTAGAGTTTTTACAGTGTACTATGAGTATCAGTCAGGGTCTTACGCAGAATAAATCAGTCATACAAAGATTAGACTACTGGGGTTTTTTATGGGCCCCACTGGGCGCTGGGCCCCTAGAGTTATCACCACCTTTCTCCCCTAGACAACGGCCCTGCAGATGGGTTTTCCCGGGTCAGATGGGCATGGTTTTCCCGGGTCAGGTGGTTTTCCCGGGTCAGATGGGTCAGATGGTTTTCCCGGGTCAGATGGGTCAGATGGTTTACCCGGGTCAGATGGGTCAGATGGGTCAGATGGTTTACCCGGGTCAGATGGGCATGGTTTTCCCGGTCACGGTCCGTTTGAGGGCGGATGCCGCCACCCCCCCCATGAGGCGCAGGCCGGCGCTGCCCCCGGGCAGCAGCGACACCGCCCCCCCCAGGAGGACGGCGGCCTGCAGCGCGGCGCCCAGCGCGGTGAGCGCGGTGCTGTGAAGGCGCAGCGCCGCGAACAGCGTCCCCCCCAGGGCGAACAGGTACAGCGCCGCCCCGGGGGAGGAGGGCAGGGCGGACAGCAGCTTCACGGGGCCGCGCAGCGTCGCCGCGGCCATGATGGCGAACAGCGAACCCAGCGACCACAGCAGCGCGAACTTCCGGGCGTAGAGCAGCAGCAGCGGCGCGTAGAGCGCGGACAGCGCGAAGCAGAGCGCGGAGAACGCGGCGAACAGCGCGGCGACGGAGAGGCGCTGGCGGCGGCTGAGCCCGGGCAGACAGGGGTCCGGGTCGGCCTGCAGCGGCCACCACGACCCGCTGCTCTGGTTCCCCCCGCTCCCCCCGGGCCCCGGGCTGGACCAGCGGCCGAACCAGCTGCCGGGGACCGGGTTCGAGTCCCCCAGGTCCACCGCGGTGCTGCCGCCGGACTGGGAGACGGTGTGGGCGCCGCCGGCCTTGGACTGGGCCAGGTACTCCTGCAGCTGCCGGTTCAACTCCGCCATGTCTGCCTCAGCTAACAGGCTAACAGGCTAACTAGCCCCGCGTCACAAGGCGGAACCGGAAGTCACCAAAGTAAAAGTGTTCACCAACATAAAACTTATAAAAACAGACATTAACTTGTAACACAATAGAAGCAAAGTGTTAACTTAACGGCTCTGGGACTTTCTTGTGAATTATATTCCTTCAATTAAAGAGTTTCACCGCATTTTATCAGCTCGGTGCTTTTATTTTGAAGGAAAGGCCCTGCATCCGGTTGCTAACCAAAACAGAGTCAAAACGTTACAGACTAAACCTTTAGTTTATTTAATGGTTCTTATCTCTGAAACAAGATGTCTGCTCTCGGTACTACTGTGGACGCAGATATAATATAATAATAATATAATATATTAACCTGGTTAGTTTATAAATGTATTTGTTTAAAAGAAAGAAAGAAAAGACAAAAACAAAACAACTACAGCAGCTAACAGGCTAACTGCTAGCACCACGTCTTCTTCGCTGCTCCTCCGTCCTGTGGACTTCCGGCGGCCGCGCGGAGGGCGGCGCCCCCTGCGGGACAGACGGAGCACTGCAACACACCACACCACACCACACCACACCACACCACACCACACCACAACACAACACAACACAACACAACACAACACAACACAACACAACACAACACAACACAACACAACACAACACAACACAACACAACACAACACAACACAACACAACACAGTTACACACAGCTGAAACTTTATTTTCTCTAAATTAGGAGGCTTAAATTTCCTTTTATTTTCTAATTACAATATTGAAAAAAATCCCCTTAAAACCATCCAACTTCCACAAACAGATGCTTCTCTCCTGGTCATTCATCTATAAGCATCATTTCCCCCCACATAGAAACTACATATGGAATAATAGAGACATTATATATAGAAACAAATCTTTATTTTACCCCCATTGGTTTATACACAACATATTTTTGGTTCATCAGTTGTTTAAAGGACAATTCCGGTCGAATTCAACACGGGGGTGTATTTTCATATCATTTTAGGTCTAAAAGAATGAATCTGAAGATTTTCAGTTTAATGTCTCCTGTTTTGCGGTAGCTGCGTCTGTCCCTGCATCGCCACGGCAGCAATGAATGGGAGTGGATGTAAGTTCTGCTGTTTAGGCTGTTTCCAGCCCTCAAAGCCGCAATTTTTTTCCACAGACAGCGTCAGATGGAGACTCAAACATGCACCGAGAAGTTTATTTACTTCAACAAGCCGACATGTTTGTAAAACTAGATCTAATTCAAAGTCTCCTGGAGTCTCGCGCGAGCCCGAAGTTGCAGTGCTGGTGTATTCAGGCGCAGTAGGAGCTACCGCTTGTGTCATAAACACAGGAATATCAACTCTTTACTTGCTTCAAGTGTACATTTTTTTCCACAGACAGCGTCAGGTGGCTTCTCAAACATGCGCCGAGAAGTTTTTTTTACTTGAAGCAAGTAAAGAGTTGATATTCCTGTGTTTATGACACAAACGGTAGCTTTTCCCACTGCTCCTGAACACACCGCGCACGGCAACTGGGTCTCGCGCGAGACTCCGGGAGACTTTGAATTAGATCGACTTTTACAAACATGTCGGCTTGTTGAAGTAAATAAACTTCTTGGTGCATGTTTGAGTCTCCATCTGACGCTGTCTGTGGAAAAACATTGCGGCTTTGAGGGATGGAAACAGCCTAAACAGCAGAACTTACATCCACTCCCA
>NC_140923.1:1458647-1468647 GCF_045865225.1 Trachurus japonicus | reverse complement strand
TTTTGGAGGCAGCTTTCGTCACCGGCCACTAGCTCCCCGACCAATCAGCACCGGCTGCTGCCTGCCGCTAACGGTTGCTAGGCACTCTAGCTGCTCTGCTGCGGCTAACGGTTGCTAGGCGCTCTAGCTGCTCTGCTGCGGCTAACAGCTGCTAACAGCTGCCTGAACGGGAATCGTTAGTGCGGCCGGCGCTAACGAGCCGTTAACGAGCTAACGAGCCGGCGGATCAGCTGTAGATGCTGTGTCACGGCTCTGGCGTCCTCTCCTAGTAGTGTCCACGCTACTAGTGCTGTTAGAGTAGCTCGTTAGTAGCTCGTTAGCGCTAGCAGAAGTGTTGATGTGTGTTTATTACTTTTTTTTCTCTTTTGTGTGATTTCGCGGGTGTGAATGGGGCGCAGGGGGGAGGGGGGAGGGGGGGTCGGAGAGTGCTCCTGGAGTCCCGCCCATAATCAAGGCATTTTTTGAATTTCAAGCTTAGAGCACGTCATCCAAAACTGAGGGGTTTAGTTCCCCTTTAAGGGTTTTGCCCCCTAGTGGCAGGATATGGGTATTGCAAAACCATTCACTCCATACTCCAATGTATGTGTGTTGTCCACTTGCTGGTAAATTGATGAAAACGGCCGTGTTTTTGTTTTTAGGTGTCTTGGTCATATCAGATTATACTTATAATTAGTTTATTACAAAATGTAGATTGAAACATTCATGTAGAAAACTGTTTTCTTGTTTTTTACTGGCCTATGTGTTAATGTTTATCTGTAAAGGATCCTCAATGACGCTATTAATGTGGGTGATCTATAAATGTCCTTAAAGCAGAAGTAAGCGATCCGGTGGTTTTGGCTAATGCTGCGTTCCAGGCAGGCTTTTGAAATCGTAAATTACAGCTTCAAGTCACAACTTACGACTTTGTAGTGTTCCAGGCAACCCACTCGTGTTTTTCCGACCTGTTTTACCTGTGAAAGTCACTATAACGGCCACTCGTAACTTCTGACCCGTGAACTCGTACCAGATCGAACTGGTACCACTTCACAGGTCGGAAAAACACGAGTTTCCTTGAACGCACCATAACAGTCCTCGTCCCTACATCGCCACATTCACGGCGTTCCTTGGCTGCACACACAGCCCTGCATGCCGTTCTCTCTCCTCATTGGATAAAAACTGTAGGATACGATAAATGTTTTCTCTTCGGCTCAGAGCAGAGCAGAGTGACTGACAGACCCGTGTTTCAGACCAAACACTCTATAGAAGTGATTGCTGTCGGAAGATATAACTATTTAAGACTTATATTAACACAAATATATCACTTACTTCTGCTTTAAATTATTGAAAACACCACACTGCTCATTCACCAACAATGCAGAGATGTCAGTTCTTTTGTAAAACCCATATTCCTCCACCAGGAGGCGCTGCCATTGGACCAATGCTGTCCTTACTCTCTGTTACAGAGCTTTATCGTTCCGACCTTTAGCCCAGTTACTGACGACGGGAGATAAACCTTTATTATTGATCATCTGATCGATCACATCAGAGAAACCGAACCAGTGTCGGAATGAAAGTGAGAAACACACAAATCAATACACAACAATATACAACAACACCAGAGAGTAGACTGGTCCCGTAAGAGGCTTCACCCCCTGGCCCTACCACTTGCCCCTACCCCTCCGTTTTGCGCGTTCACGTGTAGGGGTAGGGGTGTCCCAATCCCCGTTAGGACAGAGGGGTAGGGGGAAGTGGTAGGGCTACAGACCCCTCCAAACGGAGATTTTTCAGAGGCACACTCCAAACGGAGGGGTATGAAAAGTTTCCCAGAATGCATCTTACGGCAGCCGGCAGCGGTGGCTGTAAAACGAAAAGCTGTTTTATTTCTCACTGTAGCGCTGTTATTACGTCACTTTATTAAGGTTTAATATTTTTTCATGCGAGAAAGTAACTGTTTATGTCCCAAATGTGTGGTTAGTTTATCCAAATTTGGGAGAAGTGAAGCTCCAGGAGGAGCGGCTCCTCACAGAGACAGCAGCCGGTCTGCAGAGCTGCTCCGCCGGCCAACCTACGTCGTCATCCCGGGGGAGAAGGCCATCGCTAATTAACTTACCCGCAGGTTTTTAGAGGTTTACTACCGGCTGGTTAAATTCTTTTTAGCATTTAAATGTTGGTCTCATTGATGAAATCTGACAATTGTGGCAGTAGCATTAGTTTATTTGAATGAAAAGTGAAGCTGTGTATCAGACAGAGGAGCAGGCAGCGCTGCCTCTGGGCTCTGTGTACAGAAATCACCACATTTACATCAGTAAATAAATGTTTTACAATGAACCGATCAGTCTGCATTAAGTTTTATCTTATTTTATTAAGTTATATGGTACACGGCTATTTGATTTCTGGCAAAAGCTCGCCGCATCAGCTTATGTAAAAGCCAGTGAGACTACGTGATGACGTATGTGACTGTTGAAGGGGGGTCCCAATTCGGAGGGGTTGACTTTCTACCACTACCCCTTGTAGCTCCGTTTCAAGGGGCAAGGGGCAAGGGGTAGGGGTAAAAAAGAGAAATGGGATTGGGCCTAACACCAGAGAGTAGACTGGTCCCGATGGAGACCAACACCAGAGAGTAGACTGGTCCTTTAACCTGGATGAGTGGTTGCTCAGGTAACCAGGAAGTCCCTCTGGCTCCGCCCACATTGAACTGTAAACATGTCTGTCCCTGTTCCCATGACAACAGCAGGACTTTGATGTGAGCGGAACAAAGGGCCGGTCTGAGTCCAGCTGTGACCTCTGACCCAGACTGCTTACTGGACCTGAACAGGTGGACGACGTCCTGTCACCTGGTCGTCGTCGAGACTAGACTCAGTAGCTGCTGGTTCCCATGGAAACAAATGTTCAGATCAGAATCAAATGAAAATAAACAGTTAAAGCAGATAACAGCGGCACGGCCGTTTCGGCTAATGCTGTGTTCAAGGCAGGCTTTTGAAACCGTAAGTTACAGCTTCAAGTCACAACTACGACTTGGTAGCGTTCCAGGTAACCCGTAGCTCGTGTTTTTACCGTCCTGTTGTCTGTGAAAGTTCCCTATAACGGCCACTCGTAACTTCCGACCCGTGAACTCGTACCAGATCGAACTGGTATGACTTCACAGGAAGGAAAAACACAAAGTACGAGTTTCCTTGAACGCACCATGAGTTAGCAGCCCCCGCCCTTGTCAGGCATCAATTGGTCCTCGTGCTACGTCACCACATTCACACGCATCCCTTGGCTGCACACACAGCCCTTCATGCCGTTCTCTCCCCTCATTGGATAACACTTGTATCCCACAAGGAAAATTTTCTCCTCGGGTTACAGCAGAGCAGAGTGACGGAGAGACTCGTGTTTAGGCTGAAATACTTCATGTAAGTGATTGCTGACGGAAAATAGGACTATTTAGGACTTATATTAACAAAAACATTCCACTGATATCTGCTTTAAAGCAGAATAAACAGGTGGAATAACCCTTTACTAAACCGACAGAAAGTCAAATGAAACGGTGAAACTGAATCTTGTCTGGTTCTGGTTCTGGTTCTGGTCTTTCTGCTCCGTGTCAACATTTTAAATATGTAGAGACGTGATGTTTACAACTACTTCCTGGTAGAAAACCAGCATGAGAACAATAGTGACGGACGAGAGTTTCTCTATATATATCTACTTTTTCATGTCACTATATCACCGTTTAGACTAATCTGATGTTTGTAAAGTCTATAAAACCAATGATTGGACAAACATTACTATTTACGTGTGCACATTTTTGTAATGAGTCATGGTTATCATAGATTAGCCGGGCTAACGGTTAGCTACCTGTTTAACTTTAATAACTCAGTGACTCAATAAACGCTCCATGAAAAAATATTTTCTCCAGCGGATATCTGAGTTCCAACATGACTGAGCTAACTGGAGTAGTTTCATGTCGTGTCCCACAACGGGAGGGTTTTAACAGCTGACGTCCTGCTGTTAGCTTAGCTGCTGCTGTTAGCTTAGCTACCGCCGTTAGCCATTAGTCAACTCCTGCTAACATTTCCATATTTCGCACATTCTCTGTTATAAATTGTTTTCTTGTCTGTAACAACATCTCTGTCCCGTCTGCCTGTCCATGTGAGGGATCCCTCCTCTGTTGCTCACCCTGAGCTTTCTCCTGGTTTTCCCTGTTAAAAGGGTTTTCCATGGAGTTTTTCCTCAGTGGATGTGAGGGTCTAAGGACAGAGGATGTTGTTATGATGGGATGTAAAGCCCTTTGAGACAAACTGGTGGTAAAAACGGGCTATACAAATAAAATTGCCTTGCCTAGCTTAGCTACTGCCGTTAGCTGTCCTACTGCCGTTAGCTTAGCTACCGCCGTTAGCTCATATGCCTGTCAGTGCCCGATCTGTACCTGGAACAGAATCCGTTCCAGGGGGAAGTTAGTTTACGGCGACACCGCGGATATGGATGAAAACAGAGACGTTCTTTGTGAAAAACACAAGCACGTCGCAACGAATTCCCCTCTGTTCTATTTCTGATTAAATTAAATGTAATGTGACCGATCAGTTAAATTGTAAAACATTTATTTATTGATGTAAATGTGGTGATTTCTGCTCCTCTGACCAGCTCCTCCTGAAGCTTCACTTTTCATTTACACAAACTAATCAATGAGACCATAAATTAATCTGCTCGCTTTCTCCACCGGCGTGACGACGATGAGCCGAGCAGCGAGCTAACGTTAGCTCCAGGTGGCTACTCCCTGTAGCTCTGCACTTCTCCCAAAACCTCGGAGCAAACTTCCAAACAGACGTCAGTTGGATAAACTGACCACAGATCAGGACACTAAACTATCACTTTCTCACATGAAAAAATATTTAAAATTAATAAAGTGACGTTTTAACAACACTACGGCGACTTTTAGCTGCCCTACTGCTAGGCTAGCAGTTAGCATTGCTGGCCCTCTTGTGTTTCTCACGGCCCTCTGCCCTAGGTGGGGTTCGATACCACGACCTCCCGCACCGGAGGCGACGATGCTAACCTCTTCGCCAAGAAGTTGACAACCACTTGGCGGGTTGGTTAGCACGTCTTTTATGGGTGGAGTGAGAGCACATCCGCTACACTAGGCTAGCAGTTAGCATAGCTTTGAAGTTAATGCCATAAAACGGTGCATGCGCAGAAGTTGGCAGCTAAGCTACTGCTGTTAGCTTAGCTACTGCTGTTAGCTTAGCTACCGTTAGCTTAGCTACCGTTAGCTGTCCCTGTCAGCTGAGCCACTGATGCTTTCTAGACACTGTGATTCCCCCAAACTGAATAAATACAACACATAGCAACACAAAACACACACACAGAAATAGTAATGTTTCTTCAATCATTTCAGATTTGTCTAAACGGTGATAGGGCCTGAAAAATATGATATATAGCTAAACTCTCGTTGGTTACTATTGATCTCATTCACATTACAGCTGGTTTTCTACCAGGAAGTAGAATGTAAACAACAAGGAGATTCAGTCTGAACCAGGTTGTTGTGGTCGCCCCGGTAACAACACAGAGGCTCATGTAAACACCAGACCAGACCAGGTGTGGTGTGAGTCCAGGTGTTGGACGAGGTCACAGCTGTGTGTGTGTGTGTCGTCATGGTGATGTGTGTGTGTGACCTGCAGCAGCAGACTGTTACATAAAGCACCGGTTAAAGTTTGATGAAGTGAGTCCAGGCCTCTGATTGGATGGATGGCTCTGATGATGTCACTCTGGAAAAACTGAACTGAACCGATAATGATGATGACTCTGGCCCCCCTCTACCCCCCCGCCCCCTCTACCCCTCTACCCCTCCCCCCTCCCCCCAGCAGCAGTGTGTCCTCTGCCCAGGGGTGAAAGCAGTTTTAAATTCTTGCCGGTACCAAAAGTTATTTTTCTCTGCATTATTATTATTATTACTGATTTTAATTGGGACATTTAGCAACAAACGTTAAACGTGTGGTTTCGAAGGCTGGGTCAGGGGTAGACAACAAGGGGAATCACTGGCCCCACCATTCTAACCACTGGCCCAGGACAACGTCAGGTATTGATCCCCATAATAAATCAAAAAGAACATATCCTAGCCTGCAAACAGCCTGCGGCCTGGCCACCGAGGCTGGAGCTTTCTTATATACTGATACCAATACTAGTACATTTCCACGATTCTTGATACTTATACAATACCACGATTTAATTAGAAGAAAAAAACATGTGCTTCTAAATTGGCTACTTGATTTAATAAATAAATAAATAAGTGTTTCTCATCAAACTTGTATTTAAGCTCTAGCCTACTGTGGTTTAACAATGAAGTAAAAACAAAGTTAAAGTGGTAAATATGCCCCAACACAAACGGAAAGTCATGTAGTCATTACTGTTGCTGTCATTCATTCACTTCAGGCTGTTTCCACAGACTGGGGCAAAACTGACTCATTTTTTCATTTTTCAGCTCCGTTTTTGTTTTTACACACGTTTTTGTTATGTTTTGTTATGTTTTTCTCTCTCATGATCTTCCTGGTACCGCCTCTGAATCTTTTAGTGGTATGGTGGTACCGGACCGTACCGGCTTACTTTCACCCCTGCCTCTGCCTCTGCCCCTCCCCCCTCCCCCCTCTGCCCCTCCCCCAGCAGCAGTGTGTCCTCTGCCCCCCCCCTCCCCTCGGTGTGTCCTCTGCAGGCTCCTGTAGCTACTGAACTCATGCAAGATTAATGAGCTGCTGCATCATACAGACAGGAATATCTGAACCCCGGGGGGGTTAGCGGTTATTCATCTGGATATCTCTGTGTATATATATATACTATATATATGTATATGTGTATATGTGTATAATCAGCTGCATGTCTGAGTATTGATGGTGGTATCAGTAGTTTCTAGTAGTTTGTGGGTGGAGCTGAGGAGCTGCAGCTCTGAGCTCTGCTGGGACTCTGGGCTGATGGAGGATGTTTGCTCAGCACAACAGCAGGTTATTTATAGTCCTACACACACACACACACACACACACACACACAGACACACACACACACACACACACACACACACACACACACACACACACACACACACAGACACACACACACACACACACACACAGACACACACACACACACACACACACACACACACACACACACACACGCTTCACAGCCGGACGGCCGACACCGACAGAGTGAGAGAACAGAGTGAAGTTCTTGTTTTCAGCTGCAGTCATCAAAACCTGAAGAACCATGACATCAGCAGATAATACACAGTAAATACACAGTAAATACACAGTAGATACACAGTAGATACACAGATACACAGTCAGATACACAGTAGATACACAGATACACAGTAAATACACAGATACACAGTAAATACACAGATACACAGTAGATACACAGATACACAGTAGATACACAGATACACAGTAGATACACAGTAGAAGTAGAAACAGTAGAAACAGCTTTTATTTTGAAGTACGGTAGATAGCCTACAGCCAACCAGCTTTTATTTTGAAGTAGACAGCCTACAGCCAACCAGCTTTTATTTTGAAGTAGATAGCCTACAGCCAACCAGCTTTTATTTTGAAGTAGATAGCCTACAGCCAACCAGCTTTTATTTTGAAGTAGACAGCCTACAGCCAACCAGCTTTTATTTTGAAGTAGATAGCCAACAGCCAACCAGCTTTTATTTTGAAGTAGACAGCCTACAGCCAACCAGCTTTTATTTTGAAATGCGAGCGCGTGGACCAGGAAGTGGCTTGTTTCCCAGTGACCAATCAGAAACCGTCTGCTGTTGTAGGGCAGAGGTGAAGGGGTCGTTGCCATGGTGCTGAAGGAGCTTCCTGGTAGAAAGGCCTCTGAAGGAAACAGCCTCCTCACCGTGACAACCAAGGTTGGCATGACGACCGCTCTGCTCAGTAACTCACTTCCTCCTTCTGCACTTTCATGTCTGTCCACATGTCCACATCATGTCCTCATCATGTCTTCATCATGTCTTCATCATGTCTTCATCATGTCCTCCTGTCCTTGTGTCTTTATGTCCTGGTTTCTTTGTATCTTCATGTCCCTGTCGGTGCCTGATCCGTACCCGGAACACGATCCGTTCCAGAAGCTTCTGCACTCCCCCCCTTCTTTTAGTTTACGGCGACACCGCGGATATGGATGAAAACAGAGACGTTCTATGAGGAAAAACACAAGCACGTCGCAACGAATTCCCCTCTGTTCTATTTCTGATTAAATTAAATGTAATGTGACCGATCAGTTAATTGTAAAACATTTATTTATTGATGTAAATGTGGTGATTTCTGCTCCTGAAGCTTCACTTTTCATTTACACAAACTAATCAATGAGACCATAAATTAATCTGCTCGCTTTCTCCACCGGCATGACGACGTCTGGGTGACCGGTCGATCACAGGTTCGATCCCCTCAGCCGGCCGCTGCTGCCTCTGAGATGAGCCGAGCAGCGAGCTAACGTTAGCTCCCAGCTAGCTGCTCCCTGTAGCTCTGCACTTCTCCCAAAACCTCGGAGCAAACTTCCAAACAGACGTCAGTTGGATAAACTGACCACAGATCAGGACTCTAAACTGTGACTTTCTCGCATGAAAAAATATTTAAAATGAATAAAGTGACGTTTTAACAACGCTACGGCGACTTTTAGCTGCTCTACTGCTAGGCTAGCAGTTAGCATAGCTTTGAAGCTAATGCCGTAAAACGGCGCATGCGCAGAAGTCTGGAACGGATCGTGTTCCGGGTACGGATCGGGCACTGACAGTCCTCATGTCCTTGTGTCTTTATGTCCTGGTTTCTTTGTATCTTCATGTCCTCATGTCCTCTTCATATCTTTATGTCTTCATGTCTTCATGTCCTCCTCGTTTCTTCTTTATGTCCTCGTGTCCTCATGTCCTCGTGTCTTTATGTCCTCGTGTCTTCATGTGTCTAGAACATTCTGTCCAATCAGCAGTTCAGACATTTGTCCTGTCTAAGATGATTGATTAATTATTAAAACAGCTGTTGATTGATTTTCTTTGATCAATGAATCAGTGAATGGATCTGTCGGTGCCCGATCCGTACCCAGAACACGATCCGTTCCAGACTTCTGCGCATGCGCCGTTTTTACAGCATTAGCTTCAAAGCTATGCTAACTGCTAGCCTAGCAGTAGAGCAACTAAAAGTCACCGTAGTGTTGTTAAAACGTCACTTTATTCATTTAAAATATTTTTTCATGCGAGAAAGTCACAGTTTAGAGTCCTGATCTGTGGTCAGTTTATCCAACTGACGTCTGTTTGGAAGTTTGCTCCGAGGTTTTGGGAGAAGTGCAGAGCTACTGGGAGTAGCTAGCTGGGAGCTAACGTTAGCTTGCTGCTCGGCTCATCTCAGAGGCAGCAGCGGCCGGCTGAGGGGATCGAACCTGTGATCGACCGGTCACCCAGACGTCGTCATGGAGAAAGGAGCAGATTAATTGATGGTCTCATTGATTAGTTTGTGTAAATGAGAAGTGAAGCTTCAGGAGCAGTTTCACCACATTTACATCAATAAATAAATGTTTTACTATCAACTGATCGGTCACATTACATTTAATTTAATCAGAAATACAACAGAGGGGAATTCGTTGCGACGTGCTTGTGTTTTTCCTCATAGAACGTCTCTGTTTTCATCCATATCCGCGGTGTCGCCGTAAACTAAAAGAAGGGGGGGGTGTGCATGTGCGTGCGCATGCGCAGAAGCGTCTGGAACGGATCGTGTTCCGGGTACGGATCAGGCACCGACAGAATCAGTGACCTCTGACCTTTAACCTCTGTCCTCTGGTCAGCTGATCCTTTAACCTCTGACCTTTAACCTCTGTCCTCTGATCAGCTGATCCTTTAACCTCTGACCTTTAACCTCTGTCCTCTGGTCAGCTGATCCTTTAACCTCTGACCTTTAACCTTTAACCTCTGGTCAGCTGATCCTTTAACCTCTGACCTTTAACCTCTGTCCTCTGGTCAGCTGATCCTTTAACCTCTGACCTTTAACCTCTGATCAGCTGATCC